>NC_041386.1:743341454-743370907 GCF_002162155.2 Triticum dicoccoides | reverse complement strand
ATACAGCGGCGCCGCTCCAAGCCCCGCCATAGCAAAAATAGCGATACCGGCACAAGAGACAATAGCACTGCAGATGATGCCGAAGATGAAAACAATCCCGCCCAGCCAAGCTTCGAGCAAGCCGGACGGGAGGATGGGCAAGCTAGCCCTGATAAACAGGCAATGGATGGAGACTCGAAGGAGGACAATTACATGCCCCTCTCCGAAGACGAGGTGAGCCTCGGTGATGAAGAATTCATCGTGCCTGAGGATCCCGCCGAGTAGGAGCGCTTCAAGCGCCGGCTTATAGCCACTGCAAAAAGCCTGAAGAAAAAGCAGCAGCAGCTTCAAGCTGATCAAGATCTGCTAATTGATAGATGGACTGAGGTCCTAGCAACCGAGGAATACGGACTCGAGCGCCCAACAAAAAGTTACCCGAAGCGCAGGTTGTTACCTCAATTCGAGGAGGAGGCACTAGAGCCTACACCACTAGCACAGGATGCGGCTGACCGGCCGCCTCATGGCCGAGATAAAGCGGCGTATCAGCCTGAACACCAGCCCGCACCCCGTTGCCAAACAAATAAAAACACGAAGGCCCGGGGCTACACGCATGACCTGCGAGACGAATTAGGAAACAAAGCAGGACAGTCAAGATCGATCTACGGATCACGGGGGCGCGCCCCAACTCGTGACGATGACCACCACGCCGAATATACTAAATACAAATCCGGCTGGGTCGAATACAACAGACCAGACTCATTTTAACTGCGTCGTGATGAAGCCCGGCATAGAGGCGCCGCACACCCCCTATGCTTCACTGACGAAGTAATGGTTCATGAATTCCCAGAAGGGTTTAAGCCCGTGAATATCGAGCCCTACGATGGGACTACAGACCCCGCGGTATGGATAGAAGATTTCCTTCTCCACATTCAAATGGCCCGTGGCGATGATGTACATGCCATCAAGTACCTAACACTAAAACTCAAGGGACCGGCTCGGCATTGGCTGAATAGTTTGCTGGCGAACTCCATTGGAAGTTGGGAGAACCTGAAAGACGCATTCCTGGATAACTTCAGGGCACTTATGTGCGACCACCGGATGCTGATGATTTAAGTCACATAACCCAACAGCCCAGAGAGTCAGCCAGGAAATTCTGGACTCGATTACTAACTAAAAAGAACCAAATTGTCGACTGTCCGGATGCCAAAGCCCTAGCGGCCTTTAAGCATAACATCCGTGACGAGTGGCTTGCCCGACACCTCGGCCAAGAGAAGCCGAAGTCCATGGCAGCCCTCACGATACTCATGACCCGCTTTTGTGCGGGCGAGGATAGCTGGCTGGCTCGTAGCAACGGCACATCAAGAAATCCTGGCACCTCAGACGCCAGAGATAGCAACGGCAAGCCCCGACGCAATAGACACAAGTCGCAATAATGGCGATAACACCGAAGACACGGCCGTCAATGCCGGATTCAGTGGCTCTAAGTCCGGTCAGCGGAAAAAGCCATTCAAAAGAAACAATCCGGGCCCGTCCAGTCTGGACCGCATACTCGATCGCTCATGTCAAATTCACGGCACCCCCGATAAACCAGCTAACCACACCAACAGAGAATGCTGGGTGTCTAAATAGGCCGGCAAGTTGAATGCCGAAAACAAGGAAAAGGGGCCGCATAGTGATGATGATGAGGAACCCCGGCTGCTGAACACAGGAGGACAGAAGAAATTTCCTCCCCAAGTAAAAACGGTCAATATGATATACACAAACCATATTCCCAAGCAGGAGCGGAAGCGTGCACTAAGGGACGTCTACGCGATGGAGCCAGTCGCCCCAAAGTTCAACCCATGGTCTTCTTGTCCGATCACCTTCGATCGCAGGGACCATCCGACCAGTATCCGTCATGGCGGTTCGGCCGCGCTGGTCCTGGACCCCATCATTGACAGATTCCACCTCACACGAGTCCTTATGGACGCTGGCAGCAGCCTGAACCTGCTCTATCATGATACAGTGCGCAAAATAGGCATCGGCCCCTCAAGGATCAAACCCACCAAAACCACCTTTAAAGGTGTCATACCAGGTGTAGAGGCCTGTTGCATGGGCTCAATCACACTGGAAGTAGTATTCGGATCTCCGGACAACTTCCGAAGCGAGGAGTTAATCTTCGATATCGTCCCCTTCCGCAGTGGCTATCATGCACTGCTCAGACAAACCGCATTTGCCAGATTCAATGCGGTGCCGCATTATGCCTACCGCAAGCTCAGGATGCCCTGACCTCGCGGGGTTATAACAGTCAATGCAAACACAGAGCGCTCCCTCCATACAGAGGAGCACACTGTGGCCCTTGCAGCAGAAGTACAGAGCAGCCTTCTTAGGCAGCCCTCCAATTCGGCAATAAAGCCCCCTAACACCGCCAAGCGAGTCGGAGTACTCTGCAACAGGATCGCCCGGCACGTCCAGAGCTCGCCTAGCAATTCGGCCTCCGTTCTAGTCCCAGTCAAGCGGTGAAATTTATGCCGCGCGTACATAATTACGCACTTAAAATACCATGGGTATAGACGGAGGCACAGCTAGAATGCGGTCCATAATGCGGCTCAACCGCCTTAGGATCCGTATACCTTCACCCTTTTCTTTCTTTCAGGTCCCTATCTTCTTGAGGCTCTTCCGATAACATGATTATCGGACCCATCACGGGACAGAAACACCAAGGAGGCAAGAAGCTTTGACGTACGAGGGAATCCCCAGCTGGTCTCTGATAACGATCGCTATACCTATTTTTCCATACCCGCACGCAGCTCGCTCTTGGTTAGGACATGTCAAATAGTCCTATTTTGCTTATCGCACTACTGGTATACATATGCCTTGACGTATCATCCAAATAACAATGGAAAATAATGTACAGCGTCAGCTTATTATTACATTTCTTTTTCTTTTGCCTTGACCGTTTATTTATTACAAATTGCACCCATACATTTTGGTACGATTCAGTTCGCCAGGGGCTTCAGTGTACCCCATAACACGGCAAGAAAAGTCCGAACACTTTCGACAGTGCGGCACCCCGAACTTATAGCATTATATGCATCAGCTCTGAATCATGTCTTGGGTCAATAGTTGGGTTGCCCGGCTCCCATGTTTTGCTGCCTTACGTTCCGCTATATCGGGTAAGGTGGCACAGGGAGAACTATTGCAATTGTGTCCCGGTTCTTCCGGACGAGCACCTCAGTAGAGAAAGCCGAAAATTGACTGTTATGATGCGGCGAGAGCTGGTCGCTGTTCAAGAGGTTTCAAATCCTTAAAGATTTTTTTCGCTTCGGGCGAGGAATCGGTCTTTGTCCGATTTAGTCGTGTATAGCGTCCCAAGTTCGGCCTTCCGAATACCAGGGGCTACGCCGAAATTTAAAATTATAGAACTTCTATGGCTAAGTGAGGGTGATAAAGCCATATAGTCCGATTGCCTTGTTCGTTGCGCTAAACACCTCCTTAAATGACAAAAAATTTGGATAAAGGGTGTTTAGATTTATCCCGAACACCCCTGTACTAGTTACATTGAGGCAGAAGCCGACGACTGGCCAACTCTCAGATTTTATAAATGGCCGCACCGAAGGTAAAATTTTAAATCAACAAGCATTATATTGCGCAAAATAACTTGTTTCATATTACAAGATAAAATGAGTACATTCATTCAAAGATTACATCCTTAGCACACTGCTCCGCCACAAGGCTGGAGCCCTTTAGGACACTGTCATAATACTTTTCGGGCCGGCGGTGCTCCTTGCCCTCTGGTGGCCCCTCCGTCATCAGCTTCTCGGCATCCATCTTCGCCCAGTGCACTTTTGCGCGGGCAAAGGCCATTCATGCACCTTCAATGCAAACTGACCGCTTTATGACTTCAAGCTGCGAGCAGGCGCTCACAAGCCACTTTACGAGGCCGAAGCAGCTGCTGGGCAGAGGCTAGGTAGGCCACAACCGGACAATGAGGTCCTTCATGGCCAGTTCGGCCGCCTTGTGCAGTTCGACCAGTTGCTTCAGCTGGTCGCTCAAGGGCATTGGATGTTCGGTCCCAATATACTGAGACCAGAACAACTTCTCCGTCGAGCTCCCTTCTTCGGCTCGTTAGAACTCTGCGGCATCAGATATGCTGCGCGGTATATCTGCGAACGCTCCTGGAGAGCTCCAAATTCGGGTAAGTAAAAGGAAAGTCTCCTTCACATGCTTGCTTTGCATAATGAATGCCTTACCCGCCGCAATCTTCTTGGCTGCCTGAATCTCCTAGAGGGCCTTTTGGGCTCCGTCTTTGGTGTCTCGCACGCTCTGGAGGGCCTGAGCAAGCTCGGACTCTTGCGTCTTAGAGTCACGCTCCAAGGACTCGTATTTTTGGACGAAATCCTGGAGCTATTGCTGGACCTCGTTGACCCGGGCCTCTTGCTTCTCGCGCTCGACGCTCCTTGGCCGCTTTGTCTTCGGCCTCGGTCAGCGCCGTCTTAAGGGCCGCCAGTTCGGTCGTGGCCCCTAGTAAAGTTCATCACGCTTTTTTTACCAGAAACCATTTTTCCTTTCTAAATATACAGACAAGGTAATGTGTACCTTTGTTTTCCTCGAGCTGCCTCTTCACGAGGCCGAGCTCTCCCTCGGTCCGCTCCAGGTCACACTTCAGTCTAGAGACCTCCGCAGTACGAGCGGCAGCGGCCAGCAGCGACGCCTGCTTATTCACATAGACATCTTCTGTTAGATTCCTGTGGATGTTATTTCATCCTCTGTTCAGCCTTTCTTTCCGAACACCAAACAAAGCATCAGGGGCTACTATCTATACTGTGATATTTTCTTACAATTTTCTCACTTACCTCAAAGCATGTTATGAGGCTGGCGCAGGCTTCGGTCAATCCGCTCTTGGCGGACCGGACCTTCTCAATCACCGTACTCATAAGAGTACGGTGTTCTTCATCAATGGAAGCGCCATGAAGCGCTTCTAGCAAGTTGTCCGATGCCTCTGGATGGACAGAGGTCATCAGTACATGCGGCTCGCTCCCCTTAGAGAGAGGCTACCTGCCTGAATCCGGAACCACTTGGGTTTCCGGAGCCATATTCGGCTGGGGCCCAAACTTGTTGCAGCCCCTGTTATCGGAGTCCATGGGAGCCTTCCCCCCCATGTGCCTGGTGATTGGGATTTCGCCTGGGGGCGTCTCCAGAACTGTCTCCCCCTGGTCCGGTATCCTCTGAGACAACACCTTGATGTCGTCCGCGGGCTTGGGGAAGGAGGCTGTCGGGAGTGAATCGTTGTTCATCGTCGACGGGCCCAGGGACCCCTCCGAAGAGGAGACCCCGTTGTGGGATTTGGTCGGGCTGCATATGCATGTTCGGCATGATAAGAAGCAATAAAGCAAAACATACTTGAAGTATTATAGTGTCCAGATACTTACGACTTAGCCAGGGGCTTGTCCCTGGGCAACCACTCCTCGCCGCTATAGGTGGTCGTGGTGGAGTGGTCCGGAAGGAGGGTCTTCCACTTCTTGGATACCTCGGCCTCCCCTTGCGGGGCGACCTTTCTCTTCTCCCCCCCCCCCAGTTGGGGGGCGGGATTTCCTCTTCCTCCTCCTCGTCTTCGTTGGAGGAGTGCGCCTCGGTGTCTTCGGATGTCACGTCCGACGTAACCTTGCGGCGGAGACCTTCTCTGGTCCCCGCGGTCTTCTTCTTGGCCTTCTTCTCCGGCACCTCATAGGGCGCCGGAAACAGTAGCTTCGTTAGAAGAGATGGTTCTGGATCTTCAGGTAGCGGAGCCGGACAATAAATTCGCTCCGCTATCGCTACCCAGTCCCGTTAGATCGGCATGGAGGCTTAGATTCCTCCCGTGAATGTGCTGGTAAAAGGCACATCTTGCAAAATATAAAAACTTATCAGATTGGCTGGGCGCTTTGCGCTGAGTCCGCAATCTTCGGTAATGGGCGGTGGTACCTCGGTGGCCTTGAACAACACCTTCCAGACGTCTTTGTGGGTCGTGCCGAAGAGCTCTCGCAGAGTCTGGTGTTCGGCCGGGTCGAACTCCCACAGATTGCAAACCCGTCTCTGGCACGGAAGGATCCGGCGGAGGAGCATAACCTGGACTACGTTGACGAGCTTGATTTTCTTGCTTATCATATTCCGGACGCAGGTCTGAAGTCCGATCAGCTCCCCCGTTGAGCTCCAGGCTAAGCCCTTCTCTTTCCAGGAGGTGAGCCACATGGGGACGCCAGATCGAAATTCGGGGGCCGCCGCCCAGCTAGTGTTGCGCGTCTCGGTGATGTAGAACCACCCCGACTGCCACCCCTTCACGGTCTCCACAAAAGAGCCCTCGGGCCAGGTGACATTGGGCATCTTGCCCACCATGGCGCCCCCGCACTCTACTTGCTGGCCGCCCACCACCTTTGGCTTCACGTTGAAGGTCTTCAGCCATAGGCCGAAGTGGGGCGTGATGCGGAGGAAGGCCTCGCATACGGCGATAAACGCCTAGATGTTGAGGATGAAGTTGGGGGCCAGATCATGGAAGTCCAGCCTGTAGTAGAACATAAGTCCGCGGACGAATGGGTGGAGGGGGAATCCCAGTCCGCAGACGAAGTGAGAGAGGTACACTACCCTCTCCTGGGGTTTCGGGGTGGGGATGATCTTCCCTTCAGCCGGAAGCCGGTGCGCGATGTTTGCGGACAGGTATGATACGTCTCCAACGTATCTATAATTTTTGATTGCTCCATGCTACTTTATCTACTGTTTTGGACTATATTGGGCTTTATTTTCCATTTTTATATTATTTTTGGGACTAACTTATTAACCGGAGGCCCAGCCCAGAATTGCTGTTTTTTTGCCTATTTCAGTGTTTCGAAGAAACGGAATATCAAACGGAGTCCAAACGGAATGAAACCTTCGGGAACGTGATTTTCTCACCGAACGTGATCCAGGGGACTTGGACCCTACTCCAAGGAACAAAAGAGGCGGTCAGGAGGGTGGGGGCGCGCCCCCTGCCTCGTGAGCCCCCTGTTGCTCCACCGACATACTCCTTCCTCCTATATATACCTACGTACCCCCAAACGAACAGAACAGGAGCCAAAAACCTAATTCAACCGCCGCAACTTCCTGTATCCACGAGATCCCATCTTGGGGCCTGTTCCGGAGCTCCACCGGAGGGGGCATCCGCCACGGAGGGCTTCTACATCATCACCATAGCCCCTCCGATGAAGTGTGAGTAGTTTACTTCAGACCTACGGGTCCATAGCTAGTAGCTAGATGGCTTCTTCTCTCTTTTTGGATCTCAATACAATGTTCTCCCCCTCTCTTGTGGAGATCTATTCGATGTAATCTTCTTTTTGCGGTGTGTTTGTTGAGACCGATGAATTGTGGGTTTATGATCCAGCTTATCTATGAATAATATTTGAATCTTCTCTGAATTCTTTTATGTATGATTGGTTATCTTTGCAAGTCTCTTCGAATTATCCGTTTGGTTTGGCCAACTAGATTGGTAGTTCTTGCAATGGGAGAAGTGCTTAGCTTTGGGTTCAACCTTGCGGTGTCCTTACCCAGTGACAGAAAGGGTTGCAAGGCACGTATTATTGTTGCCATTGAGGATAACAAGATGGGGTTTTTATCATATTGCATGAATTTATCCCTCTACATCATGTCATCTTGCTTAAGGCGTTACTCTGTTTTTAACTTAATACTCTAGATGCATGCTGGATAGCGGTCGATGAGTAGAGTAATAGTAGTAGATGCAGAATCGTTTTGGTCTACTTGTCTCGGACGTGATGCCTATATACATGATCATACCTAGATATACTCATAACTATGCTCAATTCTGTCAATTGCTCAATAGTAATTTGTTCACCCACCGTAGAATACTTATGCTCTTGAGAGAAGCCACTAGTGAAACCTATGGCCCCCGGGTCTATTCTCATCATATCAATCTCCATCACTTTAATACTTGCTTTGTTTTTACTTTGCCTTTTACTTTTTACTTTGCATCTCTATATCAAAAATACCAAAAATATTATTTATCATCTCTATCAGATCTCACTCTCATAAGTGACCATGAAGGGATTGACAACCCCTAATCGTGTTGGTAGCGAGGAGCTATCATTTTGTGCAGGTACGAGGGACTTGTGCGTTGCCTCCTACTGGATTGATACCTTGGTTCTCAAAAACTGAGGGAAATACTTATGTTACTTTACTGCATCATCCTCTCCTCTTCGGGGAAATCCAACGCAGTGCTCAAGAGTTAGCAAGAAGAATTTCTGGCGCCGTTGCCGGGGAGGCTCACGCAAGAGCAAGTCAACCATACCAAGTACCCATCACAATCCCTATCTCTCGCATTACATTATTTGCCATCTGCCTCTTGTTTTCCTCTCCCCCACTTCACCCTTGCCGTTTTATTCGCCCTCTCTTTCCCAATATCCTCCTCTTTTTCCCGTTGCCTTTTTATCGTTTGCCTTTTGTTTGCTCGTGTTTTGGATTGCTTGTTTGTCACGATGGCTCAAGATGCTACCAAATTGTGTGACTTCAGCAATACCAATAATAATGATTTCCTTAGCACTCCGATTGCTCCTCTTGCCAATATTGAATCTTGTGAAATCAATACTTCTTTGTTGAATCTTGTTATGAAAGATCAATTTGCCGGCCTTCCTAGTGAAGATGCCGCTACTCATCTAAATAGCTTCGTTGATTTATGTGATATGCAAAAGAAAAAAGATGTCGATAAGTTGAAGCTATTTCCTTTTTTTGCTTAGAGATCATGCTAAAGCGTGGTTTTCATCTCTGCCTAAAAATAGTATTGATTCTTGGAACAAGTGCAAAGATGCTTTTATCTCTAAGTATTTTCCTCTCGCTAAGATTATCTCTCTTAGGAACGATATTATGAATTTTAAGCAACTTGATCATGAACATGTTGCACAAGCTTGGGAGAGAATGAAATTAATGATACGTAATTGTCCTACTCATGGTTTGAACTTGTGGATGATTATACAAAACTTTTATGCCGGATTTAATTTTGCTTCTAGAAATCTTTTAGATTCGGCCGCGGGAGGCACTTTTATGGAAATCACTTTAGGAGATGCTACTAAACTCCTAGATAATATTATGGTTAATTATTCTCAATGGCGTACCGAAAGATCTTCTAATAAAAAAGTGCATGCGATAGAAGAAATTAATGTTTTGAGTGGAAAGATGGATGAACTTATGACATTATTTGCTACTAAGAGTGTTTCTTCTGATCGTAATGATATGCCTTTGTCTACTTTGATTGAGAATAATAATGAATCTATGGATGTGAATTTTGTTGGTAGGAATAATTTTGGTAACAACGCGTATATAGGGAATTTTAATCCTAGGCCTTATCCTAGTAATCCTCCTAATAATTATGCAAATTCCTACAACAAGTCTTATGGAAATTTTAATAATATGCCCTCTGAATTTGAGAGTAGTGTTAAAGAGTTTATGAATTCACAAAAGAATTTTAGTGCTTTGCTTGAAGAGAAATTGCTTAAGGTTGATGATTTGGCTAGGAACATTGATAGAATTTCTCTTGAAATTTATTTTTTAAAGCTTAGACATATTCCTCCTAAGCATGATATCAATGAGTCTCTCAAAGCTATGAGAATTTCCATTGATGAGTGCAAAGAAATAACCGCTAGGATGCGTGCTTTCAAAGATGCCTTTATTAAAGCATGTTCTTCCATTTCCTATGAAAATCAAGATGAAGATCTAAAAGTTATTGATGTGTCCCCCATTAAATCTTTGTTTTGCAATATGAATCTTGATGAAACTGAATATGATCTTCCTTTACCTAGAAGGCGTTCCAAAAATTCAGAGTATTTAGGTCTTGATGATGAAATTGATAAGTGTGGGATTGAAAGAAATAAAAACCTAGATGTTGCTAAACCCACTATTTTGGATCTCAAGGAATTTAATTATGAAAATTGCTCTTTAATTGATTATATTTCCTTGTTGCAATCCGTGCTAAATTCTCCTCGTGCTTATAGTCAAAATAAGGCCTTTACCGAACACATTGTTGATGCCTTGATGCAATCTTATGAAGAAAAACTTGAGTTGAAAGTCTCTATCCCTAGAAATCTCTATGATGAGTGGGAACCTACTATTAAAATTAAAATTAAAAATTATGAGTTTCATGCCATGTGTGATTTGGGTGCTAGTGTCTCCACTATTCCCAAAACTTTGTGTGATTTGCTAGATTTCCGTGACTTTGATGATTGCTCTCTGAACCTGCATCTTGCGGATTCCACTATTAAAAAGCCTATGGGAAGAATTAATGATGTTATTATTGTTGCAAATAGGAATTATGTGCCCGTAGATTTTATCGTTCTTGATATAGATTGCAATCCTTCATGTCCTATTATTCTTGGTAGACCTTTCCTTAGAAGATTGGTGCAATTATTAATATGAAGGAAGGAAATATTAGATTCCAATTTCCCTTAAATAAGGGCATGGAACACTTCCCTAGAAATAAAATAAAATTACCATATGAATCTATCATGAGAGTCACTTATGGATTGCCTACCAAATATGGCAATACCTAGATCTATCCTCGCTTTTATGCCTAGCTAGGGGCGTTAAACGATAGCGCTTGTTGGGAGGCAACCCAATTTTATTTTTAGTTTTTTTTTGCTTTTGCTTCTGTTTAGGAATAAATAATCCATATAGCCTCTGTTTAGATGTGGTTTTATGTTTTAATTAGTGTTTGTGCCAAGCTAGACCTATTGGATCTTCTTGGATGATAGTTATTTGATCTTGCTGTAATTTCCAGAAACTTTTCGATCAGTGCCCGAATTATTAAAAATCACCAGAACGTGATAAAATACTGATTCAAATTTCTTCTGATCAAGAAACAAATTGTCTAGGTCTTCCAATTTTGGTAGATGTTTTTGAGTTCCAGACGTTTGCGTTAGTTACAGATTACTACAGACTGTTCTGTTTTTGACAGATTCTGTTTTTCGTGTGTTGTTTGCTTATTTTGATGAATCTATGGCTAGTAAAATAGTTTATAATCCATATAGAAGTTGGAATACAGTAGGTTTAAAACCAATATAAATGAAGAATGAGTTCATTACAGTACCTTAAAGTAGTCTTTTGTTTTCTTTCTCTAACAGAGCTCACGAGATTTCTATTGAGTTTTGTGTTTTGAAGTTTTCAAGTTTTGGGTCAATTCTTTTGATGGATTATGGAACAAGGACTGGCAAGAGCCTAAGCTTGGGGATGCCCATGGCACCCCCAAGATAATCCATGGACACCATAAAGTCAAAGCTTGGGGATGCTCCGGAAAGCATCCTCTCTTTCGTCTACTTCCATCGGTAATTTACTTGGAGCTATATTTTTATTCACCACATGATAAGTGTTTTGCTTGGAGCGTCGTGTATTATTTGCGTCTTTGCTTGTTAGTTTACCACAATCATCCTTGCTGTACACACCTTTTGAGAGAGCCATACATAAATTGGAATTTGATAGAATACTCTATGTGCTTCACTTATATATTTTGAGCTTGATAGTTTTGCTCATAGTGCTTCACTTATATCTTTTGAGCGTGATAATTTTTGCTCTAGTGCTTCACTTAGATCTTTTAGAGTACGGTGGTGGATTTGTTTTAAAGAAACTACTGATCTCTCATGCTTCACTTAGATTATTTTGAGAATCGTTAATAGAATGGTAATTTGCTTAAAATTAATATACTTGGTATTCAAGATATGTGAAACTTTCTTTTGAGTGCGTTGAATACTAAGAAAAGTTTGATGCTTGATAATTGTTTTGAGATATGAAGATGGTGATATTAGAGTCATGCTAGTTGAGTAGTTGTGAATTTAAAGAATACTTGTGTTGAAGTTTGTGATTCCCGTAGCATGCATGTATGGTGAACCGTTATGTGATGAACTCGGAGCATGATTTATTTATTGATTGTCTTCCTTATGAGTGGCGGTCGGGGATGAGCGATGGTCTTTTCCTACCAATCTATCCCCCTAGGAGCATGCATGTAATACTTTGCTTTGATAACTTCTATATTTTTGCAATAAGTATATGAGTTCTTTATGACTAATGTTGAGTCCATGGATTATACGCACTTTTTCCCATCCTTCCACCATTGCTAGCCTCTCTAATACCGCGCACTTTTCGCCGGTATCATACAACCTCTCTAATACCGGGCACTTTTCGCCGGTATCATACACCCACCATATATTTTCCTCAAAACAGCCACCATACCTACCTATCATGGCATTTCCATAGCCATTCCGAGATATATTGCCATGCAACTTTCCACCATTCCGTTTATTATGACACGCTCCATCATCGTCATATTGCTAGCATGATCATGTAGTTGACATCGTATTTGTGGCAAAGCCACCGTTCATAATTCTTTCATACATGTCACTTATGAATCATTGCATATCCCGGTACACCGCCGGAGGCATTCATATAGAGTCATACTTTGTTCTAAGAATCGAGTTGTAATTGCTGAGTTGTAAGAAAAATAAAAGTGTGATGATCATCATTATTAGAGCATTGTCCCAAGTGAGGAAAGGATTATGGAGACCATGATTCCCCCACAAGTCGGAATGAGACTCCGAACGAAAAAAAGAGGCCATAAAAAAAAGAGAAAAGGCTCAAATAAAAAAATAAAAAAAAGAAATGAGAGAAAAAGAGAGAAGGGACAATGCTACTATCCTTTTACAACACGTGTGCTTCAAAGTAGCACCAAGATCTTCATGATAGAGAGTCTCTCATTTTGTCACTTTCATATACTAGTGGGAATTTTTCATTATAGAACTTGGCTTGTATATTCCAATGATGGGCTTCCTCAAATGCCCTAGGTCTTCGTGAGCAAGCGAGTTGGATGCACACCCACTTAGTTTCTTTTATTGAGCTTTCATATACTTATAGCTCTAGTGCATCCGTTGCATGGCAATCCCTACTCACTCACATTGATATCTATTGATGGGCATCTCTGTAGCCCGTTGATACGCCTAGTTGATGTGAGACTATCTTCTCCCTTTTTGTCTTCTCCACAACCACATTCTATTCCACATATAGTGCTATATCCATGGCTCATGCTCATGTATTGCGTGAAGATTGAAAACGTTTTAAAAATGTTAAAGTATGAAACAATTGCTTGGCTTGTCATCGGGGTTGTGCATGATTTAAATATTTTGTGTGGGGAAGATGGAGCATAGCCAGACTATATGATTTTGTAGGGATAACTTTCTTTGGCCATGTTATTTTGAGAAGACATAATTGCTTAGTTAGTGTGCTTGAAGTATTATTATTTTTATGTCAATATGAACTTTTGTCTTGAATCTTTCGGATCTGAATATTCATACCACAATTAAGAAGATTTACATTGAAATTATGCCAAAGTATCACTCCGCATCAAAAATTCTCTTTTTATCATTTACCTACTCAAGAACGAGCAGGAATTAAGCTTGGGGATGCCTGATACGTCTCCAACGTATCTATAACTTTTGATTGCTCCATGCTACTTTATCTACTGTTTTGGACGATATTGGGCTTTGTTTTCCACTTTTATATTATTTTTGGGACTAATTTATTAACCGGAGGCCCAGCCCAGAATTGCTGTTTTTTTGCCTATTTCAGTGCTTCAAGAAACGGAATATCAAACGGAGTCCATACAGAATGAAACCTTCGGGAACGTGATCCAGGGGACTTGGACCCTACTCCAAGGAATAAAAGAGGCGGTCACGAGGGTGGGGGCGTGCCCCCTGCCTCGTGGGCCCCCTGTTGCTCCACCGATGTACTCCTTCCTCCTATATATAACTACGTACCCCCAAACGATCAGAACAGGAGCCAAAAACCTAATTCCACCGCCGCAACTTCATGTATCCACGAGATCCCATCTTGGGGCCTGTTCCGGAGCTCCGCCGGAGGGGGCATCCGCCATGGAGGGCTTCTACATCATCACCATAGCCCCTCCGATGAAGTGTGAGTAGTTTACTTCAGACCTACGGGTCCATATCTAGTAGCTAGATGGCTTCTTCTCTCTTTTTGGATCTCAATACAATGTTCTCCCCCTCTCTCGTGGAGATCTATTCGATGTAATCTTCTTTTTGCGGTGTGTTTGTTGAGACCGATGAATTGTGGGTTTATGATCCAGCTTATCTATGAATAATATTTGAATCTTCTCTGAATTCTTTTATGTATGATTGGTTATCTTTGCAAGTCTCTTCGAATTATCCGTTTGGTTTGGCCAACTAGATTGGTAGTTCTTGCAATGGGAGAAGTGCTTAGCTTTGGGTTCAATCTTGCGGTGTCCTTACCCAGTGATAGAAAGGGTTGCAAGGCACGTATTGTATTGTTGCCATCGAGGATAACAAGATGGGGTTTTTATCATATTGCATGAATTTTATCCCTCTACATCATGTCATCTTGCTTAAGGCGTTACTCTGTTTTTATCTTAATACTCTAGATGCATGCTGGATAGCAGTCGATGAGTGGAGTAATAGTAGTAGATGCAGAATCGCTTCGGTCTACTTGTCTCGGACGTGATGCCTATATACATGATACCTAGATATACTCATAACTATGCTCAATTCTGTCAATTGCTCAACAGTAATCTGTTCACCCACCTTAGAATACTTATGCTCTTGAGAGAAGCCACTAGTGAAACCTATGGCCCCCGGGTCTATTCCTATCATATCAATCTCCATCACTTTAATACTTGCTTTGTTTTTACTTTGCCTTTTACTTTTTACTTTGCATCTCTTTATCAAAAATACCAAAAATATTATTTATCATCTCTATCAGATCTCACTCTCGTAAGTGACCGTGAAGGGATTGACAACCCCTAATCACGTTGGTTGCGAGGAGCTATCATTTTGTGTAGGTACGAGGGACTTGTGCGTGGCCTCCTACTAGATTGATACCTTGGTTCTCAAAAACTGAGGGAAATACTTACGCTACTTTACTGCATCATCCTCTCCTCTTCGGGGAAATCCAACGCAGTGCTCAAGAGGTAGCAAGGTATCCGGCCTCCCGAAGCTTCATAATGTCCTCCTCCATGACGGAGGAGGCCATCCGCTTGCCTCTCGCTCCGGACATGCTTGGAATAACTTTGCGGAGAAGGTGAAAGCTTGGGCGCTGGAGCTCAAGTGAAAGAGAATGGATGAGCAGAGGAAGAAGAAGGCATGGGTGAAAAAGGGGAATCCTTATCTCTTTATAAAGGCGGTAGAAATGGTGCGCCTCCCCACTTGCCCCGTAAACTCGCTTATTCCCCAAGCGTTGTGTTGATGACGCGGTTGGGTTACCCATACCCGTATTGATGAGAATCCCGTGATAAGGGGACACGATCTCTGCTTCGACAAGATGTTCCAGTAAAACCGCCTCGCAAGATGTGCAGTAGCAGGTTGAGAAAAAGGTTCGAATAATGACCGGGCCACAGCGTGATGTCACGCTATGAAATGTTGTCAGCACATTAGACTTGTGGAATATTTTGCTGTCAACGGTGGTATGTGGAATTTGTTTTGCAGAGCCACACACGATTCATGTGTTCAAAATCTACCTTGGAGTATTTGGAGAAGGAACCCGCCTTGCAATGCCGAAGACAATCTGCGCGCCGGACTCATCGTCATTGAAGCCTGGTTCAGGGGCTACTGAGGGAGTCCTGGATTAGGGGGTCCTCGGACAGCCGGACTATGTACTTGTGCCGGACTATTGGACTATGAAGATACAAGATTGAAGACTTTGTCTCGTGTCTGGGTGGGACTCTCCTTTGTGTGGAAGGCAAGCTTGGCAATTCGGATATGTAGATTTCCTTCTCTGTAGCCGACTCTGTGTAACCCTAGCCCCCTCCGGTGTCTATATAAACCAGAGGGTTTAGTTCGTAGGACAAGAACAATCATAATCATAGGCTAGCTCCTAGGGTTTAGCCTCGACAGTTTGGGACCTCCTACCCGAGATCCGCCGATTTTGAGACCGACAATAGCTGAGGATCCCAAGCCAGTGTCACAGAACGTGTCCTTCAGAAATGACAAAAGGGGCTCCATGGGGATGAAGGATGGCAAATTGTTCATAATGAGCCGTAGGAGATCAGCTGCAGGACCATCGATGAGGTCAACGACTGTCGAGCCCGAGGGGTTGGGTGTGGGCAACTTAACCTGTGACATAGCCCGCGTTAAGCCGTCGCTGTCGACGACCTCGATGTCGTAGCCGGCATCTGCGACATGCCAGAATACTCTAGTCTGTTGATTGAAAGGCTGCGTCCAATCATCGTCATCAGCTTCCTCGGCGGACACCTCGCTGATAACCCGCAAGTATACGGGATCAATTGTAGCCTCTTTCGATAAGTAAGAGTGTCGAACCCAACGAGGAGCAAAAGGTAGAATAAATATTCCCTCAAGTTCTATCGACCACCAATACAACTCTATGCATGTTTGACGTTTGCTTTACCTAGAACAAGTATGAAACTGGAAGTACTTTGTAAGTGTAGTTGGATAGGTTTGCAAGATAATAAAGAGCACGTAAATAAAAAGTAGGGGCTGTTTAGATAAAGATGCAATAAAGTAAATATAGCGAGTGTGGAAAAGTGGTGGTAGGAGTTGTGAAATTGTCCCTAAGAAATTGACTATGTTACTAGACTGGTAATCATTATTGCAATTCTATTTGAGGGAGAGGCATAAGCTAACATACTTTCTCTTCTTGGATCATATGCACTTATGATTGGAACTCTAGCAAGCATCCACAACTACTAAAGATCATTAAGGTAAAACCCAACCATAGCATTAAAGCATCAAGTCCCCTTCATCCCATACGCAAACAACCTACTTACTCGGGTATGTGGTTCTGTCACTCATGCCACCCACCATAAGCAAATCATGAACATATTGCAAACCCTACAGCGGGAATCCCTCACGCTTGTGCGAGACAGAGAGCACCATAGGACGGCACCAATAATAAAACATGCAACCCAAACCAATCATAGCAAGTCATCAATCACCAATAGGACAACGAAAATCTACTTAGACATCTTAACGTGAATGCAGCCGTCTCTAAAGCATAACCCCAAAATGATAGCGGTAAATCAGTAAGAGACATCATAGATCGCACCATATCAAGTAAAGTACGATTACGGCGTTCGGACACACCATTACGCTGTGGTGTTCCGGGTGGCGTGAGTTGCGAAACTATTCCGCATTGTTTCAAATGTAGACCAAACTCATAACTCAAATATTCTCCTCCACGATCAGATCGTAGAAACTTTATTTTCTTGTTATGATGATTTTCAACTTCACTCTGAAATTCTTTGAACTTTTCAAAAGTTTCAGACTTATGTTTCATTAAGTAGATATACCCATATCTGCTTAAATCATCTGTGAAGGTGAGAAAATAACGATATCCGCCACGAGCCTCAACATTCATTGGACCACATACATCTGTATGTATGATTTCGAACAAATCTGTTGCTCTCTCCATAGTACCGGAGAACGGCGTTTTAGTCATCTTGCCCATGAGGCACGGTTCGCAAGTACCAAGTGATTCATAATCAAGTGGTTCCAAAAGTCCATCAGTATGGAGTTTCTTCATGCGCTTTACACTGATATGACCTAAACGGCAGTGCCACAAATAAGTTGCACTATCATTATCAACTCTGCATCATTTGGCTTCAACATTATGAATATGTGTATCACTACTATAGAGATTCAATAAAAATAGAGCACTCTTCAGGGGTGCATGACCATAAAAGATATTACTCATATAAATAGAACAACCATTATTCTCTGATTTAAATGAATAACCGTCTCGCATCAAGCAAGATCCAGATATAATGTTCATGCTTAACGTTGGCACCAAATAACAATTATTTAGGTCTAATACTAATCCCGAAGGTAGATGTAGAGGTAGCGTGCCGACCGCGATCACATTGACTTTGGAACCATTTCCCACGCGCATCGTCACCTCGTCCTTAGCCAATCTCCACTTAATCCATAGCCCTTGTTTCGAGTTGCAAATATTAGCAACAGAACCAGTATCAAATACCCAGGTGCTACTGCGAGCATTAGTAAGGTACACATCAATAACATGTATATCACATATACCTTTGTTCACCTTGCCATCCTTCTTGTCCGCCAAATACTTGGGGCAGTTCCGCTTCCAGTGACCAGTTTGCTTGCAGTAGAAGCACTCAGTTTCAGGCTTAGGTCCAGACTTGGGTTTCTTCTCCTGAGCAGCAACTTGCTTGCTTTTCTTCTTGAAGTTCCCCTTCTTCTTCCCTTTGCCCTTTTTCTTGAAACTAGTGGTCTTGTTGACCATCAACACTTGATGCTCCTTCTTGATTTCTACCTCCGCAGCCTTTAGCATTGCAAAGAGCTCGGGATTCATCTTTTCCATCCCTTGCATGTTATAGTTCATCACGAAGCTTTTGTAGCTTGGTGGCAGTGATTGTAGAATTCTGTCAATGACGCTATCATCCGGAAGATTAACTCCCAGTTGAATCAACTGATTATTATACCCAGACATCTTGAGTATATGCTCATTGACATAACTATTCTCCTCCATCTTGCAGCTATAGAACTTATTGGAGACTTCATATCTCTCAATCCAGGCATTTGCTTGAAATATTAACTTCAACTCCTGGAACATCTCATATGCTCCATGACGTTCAAAACTTCGTTGAAGTCCCGGTTCTAAGCCATAAAGCATGATACACTGAACTATCGAGTAGTCATCAGCTTTGCTATGCCAGACGTTCATAACATCTGGTGTTCTCCTGCAGCAGGCCTGGCACCCAGAGGTGCTTCCAGAACGTAATTCTTCTGTGCAGCAATGAGGATAATCCTCAAGTTACGAACCCAGTCCGTGTAATTGCTACCATCATCTTTCAACTTTGCTTTCTCAAGGAACGCATTAAAATTCAACGGAACAACAACACGGGCCATCTATCTGCAATCAACATAGACAAGCAAGATACTATCAGGTACTAAGTTCATGATAAATTTAATTTCAATTAATCATATTACTTAAGAACTCCCACTTAGATAGACATCCCTCTAATCCTCTAAGTGATCACGTGATCCAAATCAACTAAACCATGTCCGATCATCACGTGAGATGGAGTAGTTTCAATGGTGAACATCATTATGTTGATCATATCTACTATATGATTCACGCTCGACCTTTAGGTCTCCGTGTTCGGAGGCCACATCTGTTATATGCTAGGCTCGTCAAGTTTAACCTGAGTATTCCGCGTGTGCAACTGTTTTGCACCCGTTGTATTTGAACGTAGAGCCTATCACACTCGATCATCACGTGGTGTCTCAGCACGAAGAACTTTCGCAACGGTGCATACTCAGGGAGAACACTTATACTTTGATAATTTAGTGAGGGATCATCTTATAATGCTACCGTCAATCAAAGCAAGATAAGATGCATAAAAGATAAACATCACATGCAATCAATATAAGTGATATGATATGGCCATCATCATCTTATGCTTGTGATCTCCATCTCCGAAGCACCTCCATGATCACCATCGACACCGGCGAGACACCTTGATCTCCATCGTAGCATCATTGTCGTCTCACCAATCTTATGCTTCTACGACTGTCCCTACCGCTTAGTGATAAAGTAAAGCATTACAGGGCGATTGCATTGCATACAATAAAGCGACAACCATATGGCTCCTGCCAGTTGCCGATAACTCGGTTACAAAACATGATCATCTCATACAATAAAATATAGCATCACGTCTTGACCATATCACATCACAACATGCCCTGCAAAAACAAGTTATACGTCCTCTACTTTGTTGTTGCAAATTTTACGTGGCTGCTACGGGCTTAGCAAGAACCGTTCTTACCTACGCATCAAAACCACAACGATAGTTTGTCAAGTTGGTGTTGTTTTAACCTTCACAAGGACCGGGCGTAGCCACACTCGGTTCAACTAAAGTTGGAGAAACTGACACCCGCTAGCTACCTTTGTGCAAAGCACGTCGGGAGAACCGGTCTCGCGTAAGCGTACACGTAATGTTGGTCCGCGCCGCTTCGTCCAACAATACCGCTGAACCAAAGTATGACATGCTGGTAAGCAGTATGACTTATATCGCCCACAACTCACTTGTGTTCTACTCGTGCATATGAAATCTACGCCTAAAACCAGGCTCGGATACCACTTTTGGGGAACGTAGTAATTTCAAAAAAATTCCTACGCACATGCAAGATCATGGTGATGCATAGCAACAAGAGGGGAGAGTGTTGTCCACGTACCCTCGTAGACTGAAAGCGGAAGCGTTAGCACAACGCGGTTGATGTAGTCGTACGTCTTCACGATCCGACCGATCAAGTACCGAACGTACGGCACCTCCGAGTTCAGCACACGTTCAGCCCGATGATGTCCCTCGAACTCCGATCCAGCCGAGTGTTCAGGGAGAGTTTCGTCAGCACGACGGTGTGGTGTCGATGTTGATGCTCTACCGACGCAGGGCTTTGCCTAAGAACCGCTACAGTATTATCGAGGTGAACTATGGTGGAGGGGAGCACCGCACACGGTTGGGAGAGATCAATTGATCAACTTGTGTCTAGAGGTGCCCCCTTGCCCCCGTATATAAAGGAGCAAGGGGGGTGCGGCCGGCCAAGGGGAGGGCGCGCCAGGAGGAGTCCTACTCCTACCGGGAGTAGGACTCCCCCCTTTTCCATGTTGGACTAGGAGAGAGAGGGGGAAGAGGTGGAGGGGAAGAAGGAAAGGGGGGGCGCTAATACGTATCTATAATTTTTGATTGCTCCATGCTATATTATCTACTGTTTTGGGCAATATTGGGCTTTATTATCCACTTTTATATTATTTTTGGGACTAACCTATTAACCGGAGGCCGAGCCCAGATTTGCTGTTTTATGCCTATTTCAGTGTTTCGAGGAAAAGGAATATCAGACAGAGTCGAAACGGAACAAAATCGACTTGAGAAGTTATTTTTGGAAGGAAAGCCATCGGATAGACTTGGACTCTACGTTAGAAGATACGGGAGCTGGCCACGAGGGTGGGGGGCGCGCCCACCCCCCTAGGGCGCGCCCCCCTGCCTCGTGGGGCCCCCGGAGCTTCACCGATGTACCCCTTGCACCCATATATACCCACGTATCGTAGAACTTCCAGAACAGAAGATAGATCGGGAGTTCCGCCGCTGCAAAACCTCCAGAGCCACGAAAAACCAATCGGGACCCTGTTCTGGAACCCTGCCGGAGGGGGGAACCCTCACCTGTGGCCATCTTCGTCATCCCGATGCTCTCCATGACGAGGAGGGAGTAGTTCACCCTCGAGGTTGAGGGTATGTACCAGTAGCTATGTGTTTTATCTCCCTCTCTCGTGTTCTCTCTCATGTTTCCTCTATGGCACGATCTTGATGTATCGCGAGCTTTGCTATTATAGTTGGATCTTATGATGTTTCTCCCCCTCTACTCTCTTGTGATGAATTGAGTTTCCCTCTTGAAGTTATCTTATCGAATTGAGTATTTATTTGAGAACACTTGATGTATGTCTTGCCGTGTTTATCTGTGGTGACAATGGGATATCACGTGCCACTCGATGTATGTTTTGGTGACCAACTTGCAGGTTCCGCCCATGAACCTATGCATAGGGGTTGGCACACGTTTTCTTGACTCTCCAGTAGAAACTTTGGGGCACTCTTTGAAGTACTTTGTGTTGGTTGGATGAATCTGAGATTGTGTGACACATATCGTATAATCATGCCCACAGATACTTGAGGTGAAAATGGATTATCTAGATGACATTAGGGTTTTGGTTGATTTGTGTCTTAAGGTGTTGTTCTAGTACGAACTCTTTAATAGATCGATCCGAAAGAATAACTTTGAGGTGGTTTCGTACCCTACCATAATCTCTACATTTGTTCTCCGCTATTAGTGGCTTTGGAGTGACTCTTTGTTGCATATTGAGGGCTTGTTATATGATCTATCTTTGTTATTATTGTTGAGAGAACTTGCACTAGTGAAAGTATGAACCCTAGGCCTTGTTTCCTATCATTGCAATACCGTTTACGCTCACTTTTATCATTAGTTACCTTGCTGTTTTTATATTTTCAGATTACGAAAACCTATATCTACCATCCATATTGCACTTGTATTACCATCTCTTTGCCGAACTAGTGCACCTATACAATTTGCCATTGTATTGGGTGTGTTGGGGACACAAGAGACTCTTTGTTATTTGGTTGCAGGGTTGTTTGAGAGAGACCATCTTCATCCTACGCCTCCTACGGATTGATAAACCTTAGGTCATCCACTTGAGGGAAATTTGCTACTGTCCTACAAACCTGTGCACTTGCAGGCCCAACAACGTCTACAAGGAGAATGTTGCGTAGTAGACATCAAGCAGTTTCTGGCGCCGTTGCCGGGGAGGTGAGTGCTTGAAGGTATATCTTTAGATCTTGCAATTGAATCTTGTTGTTTCTTGTTTTATCACTAGTTTAGTCTATAAAAGAAAACTAAAATAAATGGAGTTAAGTTTGTCTCATACGCTTCGTCTTTTTAATATCTTTCATGAGTTTGATGGAAAGGAAAATTGTGCTCAAGTGCTAGAAGAAGAATGCTTTAAAATGCTTGGTACTAAATCTTTGAATGATGAGCATGATTGCAATGTTGTTAGTATAAACTCCTTGAATATCCATAGTACTAATGATGATTGCTCTAGTCATGATGAAAATATATCTTATGAGCATGTCATCTTTTGTGGAGTGCATGTTTGCATGAACACACCAAATAGAGAAGATATATATTGCAAGAGGCATAAGCATTTAGAAACTAAATGGTTGCAAGAAAGGCTAAATGTGAGTGATGAAAATTTAAATTTCCTTTGCCGTACTTGTGAACTTTTCAATGAATGTGGTCATGTACATCTCCTATGCAAATTGTTTCATGATCAAATTGTGTCCAAAAATTGTGATGATTTGATTTCCCTTGCACATTACAATGAACTTAGTTTGCTTTTGGGTTATGAAGAATTGAAACGTTTACTCAAGGACCTTCCAGAATTTGCCCAAAAGAAATTCCTTGATATTGATCTAGAAAAGATTTATATGTTTTGTGCGGAGAATTGCATTGAAAATCCTTATATTGCCAATTACTTAAAGAAAAGAAAGCAAATAGAAGATGATGAGAATACTAATGAAAGTGAAGAGACTTCCCAATATCCTCCTATTATTTCTTATGATGAATTAGGTAACGAGGAAGAGCTTTCTATTCAACCAATCTCATCAATAAGGAGCTCAAGAAGGAAGGTTGAAACCACACATAATGTGAAGAAGAAAAAGAAAAGAAGGAGCAACAAAGGTAGAAAGGTACCCCTCCCAAATTATGTTGCTCCTACTACTCATTGTGATGATGATAATTGCTTTACTATTGGTGCTATCCATATTTTTAATGATGAGAGTGATTATGCTTATGATATGAAAGGGGCCAAGCTTGGGGAAGCTATGTTTGATGAGGATGAAATATTTGAGAATTTATTTTCTGAAATTAATGTTTGTCCCAAGCTTGGGGATGCTATGTTTATTGAAGATGATATTTTTAGCATCCCAAGTTTTGATATGCAAAGTTGTTATGATGATAGCATGCCTCCTATTTATGATGATTATATTGATGAAAGTGGGTTTGGAAGAGTGTCAACTTTAGGAAGTATTTAGCCCACCATTTTGGAGGATGTTTAATCTTATTGTGATGAACATGAAAGTGGATTTGGAAGAGTGTCAACTTTATTTAGTGATGATTCCACTATTTTGGAAGAGGTTCCAATTGATTATGAGAACAAAGTTGCTATCTATGATGATTATTGTGATGACTTGTATGCTATTAGGAATAATGATAACCATGAAACTTGTCATCATGATTTTAGTTTTCAATTGGATTATGCCTCACACGATAATTATTTTCTTGAGTTTACTCCCACTATCCCGAATGAGAAGAATTTTGCTTATGTGGACAGTAGTAAATTTTCTATGCTTGTAGATCATGAAAAGAATGCTTTAGGTGCTGGTTATATTGTTGAATTCATTCATGATTCTACTGAAAATTATTATGAGGGAGGAATATATGCTTGTAGGAATTGCAACAATATCAAGTTTCCTCTCTATATGCTTAAAGTTTTGAAGTTATGCTTGTTTTGCCTTCCTATGCTAGTTGATTGTTGTTCCCATAAGTTGTTTGCTCACAAAATCCCTATTCATAGGAAGTGGGTTAGATTTAAATGTGCTAGTCATATTCTTCATGATGCTCTTTTTATGTTTCTGTTCTTATCTTTTTTGTGAGCATCATTGAAATCATCATGCCTAGCTAGGGGCGTTAAACGATAGCGCTTGTTGGGAGGCAACCCAATTTTATTTTAGTTTCTTGATTTTTGGTTCTGTTTAGGAATAAATAATCCATCTAGCTTCTGTTTCGATGTGGTTTTGTGTCTTAATTAGTGTTTGTGCCAAGTAGAACCTTTGGGAAGACTTGGGTGAAGTCTTTATGATCATGCTGTAAAAAACAGAAACTTTAGCGCTCAGGAGATTAGCTTCAACTTTT
This sequence comes from Triticum dicoccoides, assembly GCF_002162155.2. Lineage (NCBI taxonomy): Eukaryota > Viridiplantae > Streptophyta > Magnoliopsida > Poales > Poaceae > Triticum > Triticum dicoccoides. The sequence goes on along the minus strand of NC_041386.1, from coordinate 743,346,398 downwards.
TACTGGAGAGTGCTATTTAGTTGATTCTTTTTGTAGATAATTACTAGACAAATTCCACAGGTCCACCAATTTATTTTAGAATTTTTGGAGTTCCAGAAGTTTGCGTTAGTTACAGATTACTACAGACTGTTCTGTTTTTGACAGATTCTGTTTTTCGTGTGTTGTTTGCTTATTTTGATGACTCTATGGCTAGTAAAATAGTTTATAAACCATAGAGAAGTTTGAATACAGTAGGTTTAACACTAATATAAATAAATAATGAGTTCATTAAAGTTCCTTGAAGTGGTGTTTTGTTTTCTTTCGCTAACGGAACTCACGAGTTTTCTATTAAGTTTTGTGTTGTGAAGTTTTCAAGTTTTGGGTAAAGGTTCGATGGACTATGGAATAAGGAGTGCTAAGAGCCTAAGCTTGTGGATGCCCAAGGCAGCCCAAGGAAATATTCAAGGACAACCAAGAGCCTAAGCTTGGGGATGCCCCCGGAAGGCATCTCCTCTTTCGTCTTCGTTCATCGGTAACTTTACTTGGAGCTATATTTTTATTCACCACATGATATGTGTTTTGCTTGGAGCGTCATTTTCTCTTGTTAGTATTTGCTTTCTGTTATTTAGAATAATGTTTTGCATCTTTATTTTCAATAAAAAAAGGTCAAGGATAGCCTTTGCCATGCTTATTTTGCTACTATACATGTTGCTGTTTGAAAACAGAAAGTTTACCGCTGTTGCAAAAATTCCCTAGAAAAGTCAGAGAGTGGTATAATGTTGAATATTTTTGCATATTGAGATATGATTAATTTTGTTACAGTGGGAATTTTAGTTCAGAATTTTTGGAGTTAGGGAAGTATTGATACTCTTGCATTCTTTACAGACTGTACTGTTTTGGCAGATTGCTGTTATGTTTGCGTTGTTTGCATATGTTTGCTTGTTTAATGATTCTATTTGAGGATAGGAGTATTAAATATGCAGAGGAATTCAGTATGCAATGTTGAATAATAATGTTAGTGATTTGTTACAGTAGAAAATGATAATGTTTTGCATTGGTTTATACTAACCTATCTCACAAATTCTTGTTGAGTTTGTTGTGAATGAAGCTTTTGATAAAAGGAGAAACCATGATATGAGAGGAATTAAGGAGACACAAAAGTTCAAGCTTGGGGATGACCAAGGAACCCCAAGATAATATTTCAAGAAGTCTCAAGCATCTAAGCTTGGGGATGCCCCGGTAGGCATCCCACCTTTCTTCTTCAACAACTATCGGTTAGTATCGGTTGAGCCTAAGTTTTTGCTTCTTCACATGAGTTGTGCTATCCTTGCAATGTTATTTTATTTTGTTTTGCTTGCTGTTTGAATAAAATACCAAGATCTGAAATTCTTAAATGGGAGAGTCTTCACATAGTTGCACAATTATTTAACTACTCATTGATTTTCACTTATATCTTGTTGGAGTAGTTTGTTGTTTGCTCTAGTGCTTCACTTATATCTTTTAGAGCACGGTGGTGGTTTTATTTTGAATAAATAGATGAACTCTCATGCTTCACTTATATTATTTTGAGAGTCTTAAAAAGCATGGTAATTTTCTTAAATAATCCTAATATGCTAAGCATACAAGATTTGTAAGAATTCTTATGAGTGTGTTGAATACTAAGAAAAGTTTGATGCTTGATAATTGTTTTGAGATATGAAGATGGTGATATTAGTGTCATGCTAGTTGAGTAGTTGTGAATTTGAGAAATACTTGTGTTAAAAGTTTGTGATTCCAGTAGCATGCACATATGGTGAACCGTTATGTGATGAAGTCGGAGCATGATTGATTTATTGATTGTCTTCCTTATGAGTGGCGGTCGGGGACGAGCGATGGTCTTTTCCTACCAATATATTCCCCTAGGAGCATGCGCGTAATACTTTGCTTTGATAACTTGTAGATTTTTGCACTAAGTATATGAGTTCTTTATGACTAATGTTGAGTCCATGGATTATACGCACCCTTCTTCCTTCCACCATTGCTAGCCTCTCTAATACCGCGCACCTTTCGCCGGTATCATACACCCACCATATACCTTCCTCAAAACAACCACCATACCTACCTATTATGGCATTTCCATAGCCATTCCCGGATATATTGCCATGCAACTTTCCACTGTTCCGTTTATTATGACACGCTCCATCATTGTCATATTGCTTTGCATGATCATGTAGTTGGCATCGTATTTGTGGCAAAGCCACCATTCATAAATCTTTCATACATGTCACTCATGAGTCATTGCACATCCCGGTACACCGCCGGAGGCATTCATATAGAGTCATATTTTGTTCTAAGTATCCAGTTGTAATTTTTGAGTTGTAAGAAAATAAAAGTGTGATCATCATTTTTTAGAGCATTGTCCCAGTGAGGAAAGGATGATGGAGACCATGATTCCCCCACAAGTCAGGATGAGACTCCGGACGAAAAATAAAAAAAAGAAAAAAAGGCCATAAAAAAGAGAGAGAAAAGGCCCAAAAAAATAAAAAAAATGAGAGAAAAAGAGAGAAGGGGCAATGCTACTATCCTTTTACCACACTTGTGCTTCAAAGTAGCAGCATGATCTTCATGATAGAGAGTCTCCTATGATATCACTTTCATATACTAGTGGGAATCTTTCATTATAGAACTTGGCTTGTATATTCCAATGATGGGCTTCCTCAAAATGCTCTAGGTCTTCATGAGAAAGCAAGTTGGATGCACACCCACTTAGTTTCTTTTGTTGAGCTTTCATATACTTATAGCTCTTGTGCATCCGTTGCATGGAAATCCCTACTCACTCACATTGATATCTATTGATGGGCATCTCCATAGCCTGTTGATACGCCTAGTTGATGTGAGACTATCTTCTCCTTTTTGTCTTCTCCACAACCACCATTCTATTCCACCTATAGTGCTATGTCCATGGCTCACGCTCATGTATTGCGTGAAGATTGAAAAAGTTTTGAGAATGTCAAAAGTATGAAACAATTGCTTGGCTTGTCATCGAGGTTGTGCATGATTTAAATACTTTGTGTGGTGAAGATAGAGCATAGCCAGACTATATGATTTTGTAGGGATAACTTTCTTTGGCCATGTTATTTTGAGAAGACATGATTGCTTTGTTAGTATGCTTGAAGTATTATTATTTTTATGTCAATATGAACTTTTGTCTTGAATCTTTCGGATCTGAATATTCATACCAAAATTAAGAAGAATTACATTGAAATTATGAAAACTAGCATTCCACATCAAAAATTATCTTTTTTATCATTTACCTACTCGACGACGAGCAGGAATTAGGCTTGGGGATGCTTGATACGTCTCCAACGTATCTATAATTTTTGATTGCTCCATGCTATATTATCTACTGTTTTGGGCAATATTGGGCTTTGTTATCCACTTTTATATTATTTTTGGGACTAACCTATTAACCGGAGGCCCAGCCCAGATTTGTTGTTTTATGCCTATTTCAGTGTTTCGAGGAAAAGGAATATTAGACGGAGTCGAAACGGAATGAAATCAACTGGAGAAGTTATTTTTGGAAGGAAAGCCACCGGATAGACTTGGACTCTACGTCAGAAGATACGGGAGCTGGCCACGAGGGTGGGGGGCGTGCCCACCCCCCTAGGGTGTTCCCCCTGCCTCGTGGGGCCCCCGAAGCTCCACTGACGTACGCCTTGCACCCATATATACCTACGTATCGTAAAACTTCCAGAACAGAAGATAGATCGGGAGTTCCGCCGCCGCAAAACCTCCAGAGCCACCAAGAACCAATCGGGACCCAGTTCCGGAACCCAGCCGAAGGGGGGAACCCTCACCTGTGGCCATCTTCATCATCCCGGTGCTCTCCATGACGAGGAGGGAGTAGTTCACCCTCGGGGCTGAGGGTATGTACCAGTAGCTATGTGTTTGATCTCTCTCTCTCGTGTTCTCTCTCGTGTTTCCTCTATGGCACGATCTTGATCTATCGCGAGCTTTGCTATTATAGTTGGATCTTATGATGTTTCTCCCCCTCTACTCTCTTGTCATGAATTGAGTTTCCCTCTTGAAGTTATCTTATCGGATTGAGTCTTTATTTGAGAACACTTGATGTATGTCTTGCCGTGTTTATCTGTGGTGACAATGGGATATCATGTGCCACTTGATGTATGTTTTGGTGACCAACTTGCGGGTTCTGCCCATGAACCTATGCATAGGGGTTGGCACACGTTTTCTTGACTCTCCGGTAGAAACTTTGGGGCACTCTTTGAAGTACTTTGTGTTGGTTGGATGAATCTGAGATTGTGTGACGCATATCGTATAATCATGCCCACGGATACTTGAGGTGACAATGGATTATCTAGGTGACATTAGGGTTTTGGTTGATTTGTGTCTTAAGGTGTTATTCTAGTACGAACTCTTTAATAGATCAATCCGAAAGAATAACTTTGAGGTGGTTTCGTACCCTACCATAATCTCTACGTTTGTTCTCCGCTATTAGCGGCTTTGGAGTGACTCTTTGTTGCATGTTGAGGGCTTGTTATATGATCTATCTGTGTTATTACTGTTGAGAGAACTTGCACTAGTGAAAGTATGAACCCTAGGCCTTGTTTCCTATCATTGCAATACCGTTTACGCTCACTTTTATCATTAGTTACCTTGCTGTTTTTATATTTTTAGATTACAAAAACCTATATCTACCATCCATATTGCACTTGTATTACCATCTCTTCGCCGAACTAGTGCACCTATACAATTTGCCATTGTATTGGGTGTGTTGGGGACACAAGAGACTCTTTGTTATTTGGTTGCAGGGTTGTTTGAGAGAGACCATCTTCATCCTACGCCTCCTACGGATTGATAAACCTTAGGTCATCCACTTGAGGGAAATTTGCTACTGTCCTACAAACCTGTGCACTTGCAGGCCCAACAACGTCTACAAGGAGAAGGTTGCGTAGTAGACATCAA
>NC_041386.1:743255697-743341094 GCF_002162155.2 Triticum dicoccoides | reverse complement strand
CGGTACTCTAGTAAAATCCCGATTTCACCTGGAACACTTCCGATATCCAAACATAGGCTTCCAGTATATCAATCTTAATGTCTCGACCATTTCGAGACTCCTCGTCATGTTCGTGATCACATCCGGGACTCTGAACAACCGTCGATACATCAAAACATACAAAATCATAATATAACTGTCATCGTAACGTTAAGCGTGCGGATCCTACGGGTTCGAGAACTATATAGACATGACTGAGACACGTCTCCGGTCAATAACCAATAGCGGAACCTGGATGCTCATATTGGCTCCCACATATTCTACGAAGATCTTTATCGGTCAGACCGCATAACAACATACGTTGTTCCCTTTGTCATCGGTATGTTACTTGGCCGAGATTCGATCGTCGGTATCTCAATACCTAGTTCAATCTCGTTACCGGCAAGTCTCTTTACTCTTACTGTAATACATCATCCTGCAACTAACTCATTAGTTGCAATGCTTGCAAGGCTTAAGTGATGTGCATGACCGAGAGGGCCCAGAGATACCTCTCCGACAATCACAGTGACAAATCCTAATCTCGAAATACGCCAACCCAACAAGTACCTTTGGAGACACCTGTAGAGCTCCTTTATAATCACCCAGTTACATTGTGACGTTTGGTAGCACACAAAGTGTTCCTCCGATAAACAGGAGTTGCATAATCTCATAGTCTAAGGAACATGTATAGGTCATGAAGAAAGCAATAGCAACATACTAAACGATCGTGTGCTAAGCTAACGGAATGGGTCATGTCAATCACATCATTCTCCTAATGATGTGATCCTGTTAATCAAATGACAACTCATGTCTATGGCTAGGAAACATAACCATCTTTGATCAACGAGCTAGTCAAGTCGAGGCATACTAGTGACAATCTATTTGTCTATGTATTGACACATGTATTATGTTTCCGGTTAATACAATTCTAGCATGAATAATAAACATTTATCATGATATAAGGAAATAAATAATAACTTTATTATTGCCTCTAGGGCATAATTCCTTCAAGGGGGAGAGAGGCCCCCTTCTTCTTCTTCTTCCTTGACCTCCTCCCTAGATGGGAGAAGGGTTTCCCCTCTGGTCCTTGGCTCCCATGGCTTGGGAGGGGCAAGAGCCCCTCCAAGATTGGATCTGTCTCTCTGTCTCTCTGTTTCTGTGTTCTCAGATTCAACCCCTTCACCGTTTCTTTTATATCTGGAGATCCGTAACTCCGATTAGGGTGAATCTTTCGCCCAGATTTTTCCGATAAAATTTTCTTTCTTGCGGCAAAAGAAGAGCGTCAACTGCCTTACAGGTGGCCCACGAGAGTGCCAGGCGTGCCCAGGGGGTAGGGCGCGCCCCCCTGTCTCATGGCCACCTCGGGCACTGTTTTGCGTTGATTCTTCCTCCGGAAAATCCCAAATATTCCAAATTAATTCTCCGTCCGTTTTTATCCCGTTTGGATTCCGTTTGATATTGGGTTTCTGCGAAACATAAAACATGCAACAAACAGGAATTGGCACTAGGCACTGGATCAATATGTTAGTCCCAAAAATAGTATAAAAAGTTGCCAAAAGTATATGAAAGTTGAAGAATATTGGCATGGAACAATCAAAAATTATAGATACGACGGAGACGTATCAGCATCCCCAAGCTTAATTCCTGCTTGTCCTCGAGTAGGTAAATGATAAAAAATAGATATTTTTTGATGTGGAATGCTACCTAGCATATCTTGATCATATGTCTAATCATGGCATGAATATTGAGACACGAGTGATTCAAAGCAATAGTCTATCATTTAACATAAAAACAATAATACTTCGAGCGTACTAATAAAGCAATCATGTCTTTTCAAAACAACAAGGCCAAAGCAAGCTTATCCCTACAAAATCATATAGTTTGGTCATGCTTCATTTTCGTCACACAAAATGCTCCCATCATGCACAACCCCGATGACAAGCCGAGCAATTGGTTCATAGTTTTTAAGGCGCTTCAGCTTTTTCAACCCTCACGCAATGCATGAGCGCAAGCCATGGATATAGCACTATAGGTGGAATAGAATATGATGGTGGGGTTTATGTGGAGAAGACAAAAAAGGAGAAAGTCTCACATCGACGCGGCTAATCAACGGGTTATGGAGATGCCCGTTAATTGATGTCAATGTGAGGAGTAGGGATTGCCATGCAACGGATGCACTAGAGCTATAAATATATGAAATCTCAAACTAAAAACTAAGTGGGTGTGCATCCAACTTGCTTGCTCATGAAGAGCTAGGGCATTTGAGGAAGCCCATCGTTGGAATATACAAGCCAAGTTCTATAATGAAAAATTCCCACTAGTATATGTAAGTGATAACATAGGAGACCCTCTATATGAAGAACATGGTGCTAATCTGAAGCACAAGTGTGGAAAAAGGATAGTAACATTGCCCCTTTTCTTTTTCTTTTTTTCTATTTTTTTCTTTTTTGTTCTTTTTGGTGGGCTTCTTTGGACCCCTTTTTTATTTAGGGTTCTTTGGCCTTTCCTTTTTTTCTTTTTTTCTTTATTTTTTTTTCATGGGGCAATGCTCTATAATGATGATCATCGCACTTTTATTTACTTACAACTCAATATTACAACTTGATACTAGAACAAAGATATGACTCTATATGAATGCTTCCGGCAGTGTACCAGGGTGTGCAATGATCTAGCGTAGCAATGACATCAAAAAATGGACAAGCCATGAAAACATCATGCTAGCTATGTTACGATCATGCAAAGCAATATGACAATGAATGCTCAAGTCATGTATATGATGATGATGGAAGTTGCATGGCAATATATCTCGGAATGGCTATGGAAATGCCATGATAGATAGGTATGGTGGCTGTTTTGAGGAAGATATAAGCTTATGTGTGATAGAGCGTATCATATCACGGGGTTTGATGCACCGGCGAAGTTTGCACCAACTCTCGAGGTGAGAAAGGGCAATGCACGGTACCGAAGAGGCTAGCAATGATGGAAAGGTAAAAGTGCGTATAATCCATGGACTCACATTAGTCATAAAGAACTCATGTACTTATTGCAAAAGTTTATTAGCCCTCGAAGCAAAGTACTACTATGCATGCCCCTAGGGTGATAGATTGGTAGGAAAAGACCATCGCTCGTCCCTGACCGCCACTCATAAGGAAGACAATCAAAGAAACACCCCATGCTTCAAATTTGTCACACAACTGTTACCATACGTGCATGCTATGGGACTTGCAAACCTCAACACAAGTGTCTCTACAATCCACAACCACCCACTAGCATGACTCTAATATCACCATCTTTATATCGCAAAACTATTGCAAGGAATCAAACATATCATATTCAGCGATCTACAAGTTTATGTAGGATTTTATGACTAACCATGTGAATGACCAATTCCTGTCACCTCTCTAAATAGATATAAGTGAAGAAAGAGAGTTCAATTCTTTCTAAAAAATATATGCCCACGCTCTAACAAATATAAGTGAAGCAAAAGAGCATTCTACATATGGCGGTTTTCTATGTGAAGAGAAACAAGCAATCCAAACTTCAAATGATATAAATGAAACACATGAAGCATTCTATAAAGCCATACTCAAAAGATTTAAGTGAAGTGCAATGAGCATTCTATAAATCAACCAAGGACTATCTCATACCAGCATGGTGCATAAAAGAAAAATAAAAACTAAATGCAAAAGACGCTCCAAGACTTGCACATATCGCATGAACGAAACGAATACGAAAACATACCGATACTTGTTGAAGAAAGAGGGGATGCCTTCCGGGGCATCCCCAAGCTTAGACGCTTGAGTCTCCTTGAATATTTACTTGGGGTGCCTCGGGCATCCCCAAGCTTGAGCTCTTGCCTCTCTTCCTTTTCCTCATATCGAGACATCCTCGATTAGACACTTCATCCACACAAAACTTCAACAAAAAACTTGGTAAGATCCGTTAGTATAATAAAGCAAATCACTACTATAAGTACTGTTGCAAACCAACTCATATTTTCTTTTTGCATTGTGTCTACTGTAATATAACTTTTCCATGGCTTAATACACTAATATAAATTGATAGATTCATCAAAACAAGTAAACTATGCATCAAAAACAGAATCTGTCAAAAACAGAACAGTCTGTAGCAATCTGAACATTCACCATACTTCTGGTACCCCAAAAATTCTACCACAATTAGGAAAAATAAACAATTTGTACAGCAAGACAGTGCAAAAGTAATCAGAACCGTTTGACGTTCCAGTTAAAAATGTAAAATCGCGCACTACAGCCAAAGTTTCTGTCCTGCACCGTACAAACCAACAAGCATTGTAAACATTCTAAAGGCAAACCTTGGCACATTATTTTTATAATACAATGGAATTATACAAGGGGATAATTATTTTTGTTTAAAAATTTTCTGTAATCAAGATTCACAAATTTTCCGTGAGCATGAACAAAGTTCAAGGCTAGCTCCCACTTCAACAATGCTTGTCTTTCTCACTTTCACTTTCCTTTTTGAAAAGTTTTAGGTTCCCCTCTTTATATTTTTTTTGTTTTTGTTTTTAAACTATATGAAAGCACTCAACATAAATAAATGACTCTCTAAAACTTCCGGGTTGTCTCCCTGGCAACACTTTCTTTAAAGCCATTAAGCTAGGCATATAGTGCTCAAGTAATGGATCCACCCGGATCCCAAGGTATATCAAAGCCAATTTTAATTAACAATGATTTGTAATTTAGTAGTGAGCACAAAGTAACATATATCATGCAGTAACGAAGTCTAACTCTCTTCCTATGCATCGGCATGTCATAAAAGAATAATTCATGCACAGCAAGTAAAGGCCAATGCATAGTATAAGCAGTTTCTTGCAATTCTATCGTTTTAGAAACATAGAGAGGTGGAGATAAAGTTCCTCTCTCATAATAATTGCAAGTAGGAGCAGCAAGCACATGCATATTATATCTATCAAAATTATCATGTGTAGTAGTAAAAGGCAACCCATCAATATAATCCTTGATAAGCACAAACTTCTCCGATATAGTGTAGTTTGGCGAATTCAAAAAGATAATACGACTATCATGTGTGGGTGCAATAGCAACAATTTCATGTTTAACATAAGGAACTATAGCAAGTTCATCTCCATAAGCATAATTCATATTGGCATCTTGGCCACAAGCATAGCAAGCATCATCAAAAAGGGATATTTCAAGAGAATCAACGAGATCATAGAAATCATCCTTCGGTAAGCACGAAGGGGAATTAAACAATGTGTGAGTTGAAGAGTTACTATCATTAGAAGGTGGGCACAGGTGTCGGTGTCAAACCGGCGGATCTCGGGTAGGGGGTCCCGATCTGTGCGTCTTAGGCTGATGGTAACAGGAAGCGAGAGACACAATGTTTACCCAGGTTCGGGCCCTCTCGATGGAGGTAAAACCCTACTTCCTGCTTGATTAATATTGAAGATATGAGTAGTACAAGAGTAGATCTACCACGAGATCATAGAGGCTAAACCCTAGGAGCTAGCCTATGATGGTTATGATTGTAATTGTGATCGGACTTCTAAGGACCAACCTCTTCGGTTTATATAGACACCGGAGAGGGCTAGGGTTTACATGGAGTCGGTTACAAGGAAGGAAACACAATATCCGGATCGCCAAGCTTGTTTTCCACGCAAAGGAGAGTCCCATCCGGACACGGAACGGAGTCTTGAGTCTTGTATCTTCACGCTTCAATAGTCCGGACGATGTATATAGTCCGGCTGTCCGGATACCTCCTAATCCAGGACTCCCTCAGTATCCCCTGAACTAGGCTTCAATGATGATGAGTCCGGCACGCAATCTTGTCTTCAGCATTGCAAGGCGGGTTCCTTCTCCGAATACTCCAAAGTACCTGTTACGACGAATAGTGCCCGACTTCCTATCATTGTTGTGCTCCTCGGCTTCAGTGCCTCAATAATGACTATCCCCACGTGTCGAGCGAATGCGAGGAGCCGAGGCATTTTTGCATTTTCCACCCTCAATCATTCGGGCTGACCGTCTATTTGAAGAGACGGGGATTCTCAGATCCAAACCTCACTCTCCCCCTCGAGCAAGCATCCAACAGAGCGCTCCGGAAAAAACCATTCCAACATGGCCGGTCATCGCAGCTCTTCTGCTCGCTCTCCTCGCTCCAGGCCGGGGGATTGGAAGAGTGTTTAGTTCCCCATAGCCGTTTGATAGAGTTACAAACCCAAGGGTTTCTTCCACCGGCGTTCATGGTCCTCGTCCAAGCCAGAATAGCCACTTATAACAGAGGGGAACAAGCGGAGGAATCTCCTAATCCACCTCCAGAGGAGCGAATATGCCTCATCCCGCATCTGCTAAGGGGCGTTAGGTTTCCCATCCACTCGTTCCTTCGCGGGCTCCTGGAGTTCCATGGTCTCCAGTTGCACAGCCTTACCCCTGCCTCCGTACTACACATAGCAGGGTCCGTTGCCCTCTGCGAGCTATTTTTAGGCTGCGAGCCTCACTTCGGGTTATGGAAGAAGCTGTTCTACCTTGTCCCCCGCAACCAGGGAGAATCCCTATGCCAAGTGGGCGGGGCCGAAGTATGGCGCATCGCCGAAACCGAATACTTATCCGGCACTCCCAAGAAGGCACCCGAGAACTAGCCTTCGGAGTGGTTTTATATTGATGACATTCCCCTTCTGGATCCAGTCCGGACAGGTATCCCCGAGTTCAGTGATGCCCCACCGAGGGCACGTCTAAGCTGGCGCCCCCGAGGCCCCCAAGAGGAGGATACCAGGGAAATACACTTCCCGATGAGCAGGATAAAGTTGTTGGCCAAGTCCGGACTGACGATAGTCGAGGTTATGGCAATATGCATAATACGGGGGGTGCAACCGCTCCAATATCGGGGGAAGCCCATGTGGCACTTCAACGGAGAAGATGATGCCACCCGCTGTGGCCGTAAGGGTCCGGACTCAGCCACCGCTCTGGCAAGGATATTGTCCGATTTATACAAAGGAGAAGAGGAAGAATTCCTTCACATTAAACCACGGGATGGATTCTCCATGTACAACCCTCCAAACTGGGTAAGTTATTATTCCTTTCCCTGCTTCACTTATCGTGGTGTTCTTCGCTAAGATGATCTGCTTCGGTATTTCCGAGCAGGAACTGAGGAGGGCCGTAGAAGGAATCTGCAGCCCCTCCCCGCAGCCAGAGGACCCCGGAAGGGCCCTAGATCCAGGACTCGAAGAAGATCCGGATATTACCGTGGATCTTGTCAACGGGATATTTTATCAAGCGAGCTGTGATGGCGCCTCAGTGGCCATTATTGCTGACTATCCCGGACTGTTACCTGCGTCGCATGTAAGCCAAACGGAAAAACCCTATCCTCCGAAGAGGGCTCCCTTCAGATTTCATGCCTTACCCTTGATGTGTCGTGTTTTTTGCAGAGACGACCGTCGGAGCACGGGTTCGAGCCCCTAGGGACTCGTCGACCACGGGCGTCCGGATCGGGCAGGCTCAAGAGGAAGGTGGTAAGGGTCGACATGCCGCTGCAGAGGTAAGGCAAAAACCTGCCCTGCGATTATGGTATTTGAAGTATAATAGCACCCACTGTGTACTTGCAGGAAGAGGAGTAGCCGGACTATATCCTGGGATTCCGCCAATCATGCCTCCACCAGCCGGATTCTAGGACCGGCTTCGAGAGCGGAGGCGGACACGGGGCCGATGCCGCATAGTTCTCCGACAGAGGATGTGGATATGCTTTCGGCCACGAACTCCGAAGTAGAGAGCGCCATGAATCACCGGCGCCGCCGGGCCGTGCTTCAAACAACATATTTTCCGAAGAGGCATTTAATGCCTTCAATTCAGGGTACGCATACATCCGAGCTGCTCAAGGCGGGCTTGCCCAAGCGACGGACCAGTATACCAAAGATATACGGGTAAGAAATTTTGATAAGCATGTATAGGAGTAGCCCCTGAGACTTGAAATGGTTGGAACAATTGTTTTAAGGATCAATTTATGCATAGGTCCTTGTAGATAAGAATGAACAATTGGCTCGGGAGCTGGAGGAATGCAAGGCCCAGCTGAGGGACACGGTAACATTTGGTAACATTTGTCTCAGTTGTACTAAGACGCACCAGTTAATAAATGGCTGGTATGACGAGTCTAACAGAGGATTTTGCAGACAATCCCGGGGTGAATCCAGAGGGCGTAAAAGATGACGACTCGCATCTCAAAAGGCACCTAAAGGCTGGCGAGTGCATTCTGACGCAAGTTAGGCAGGAGAAGAACAATCTTCAAGATGCCAATGTCCGGCTGGACGTGGAATTAAAAGATGTCCCCGCTCAGCTGGCGGACTCCGTGAAGGAGAACAAAAAGCTTCGACACGGAATTTACGGTAAGTGCCTAGACGAACTATATTATAGTTCGGTGAGGAAGTATATTGAAAGAATTTTGCTTGTAGGAATGTTAATGGGTCGCCTCGAGGAGGAAATGCCCTCATCTGCAGGCGATTTACTACAAGATCTCTCACAATTGCACGAGTGAGCTCGGCAGGTGATGCATGGCATTGCTCAGGCCTTGTGGCCATCAAGCTTCCTGCCAAATGGCATGAGGGAGCTTGTGGATATGCTTCAAGGAGCCCGGCGGCGCTTCAAATGTGGAAGATGTCCGCCTTCCGGCAAGGTGCAAGAGAAGCCTGGGCTATGGTGAAGACACGCTACACTAAGCTGGACCCGAACCATATGGCCGAAGTCGGACCGGCGGGGCCAGATGGGCAAGAAATTCCCGTGAGTCTGGTATATGACCAGGTGGCATTAGCCGCCAAGTATTCTCAACAGGGTTGTAAGCTAGATAGCCTGTTGGATGGTATAGAGGAGGAATATAGTCAGTCTAAGTTACTGTGTAATTCAATGGACATAAATAGTCCCTAGCCGGATTAAAATCATTTGTCATGGCGGACCTTTTCGCTTCAACACCCGGATCCTACAGTCCGGGGTGTGTCCGAATACCCGCTCAGTTATACAGAACCGGGGTATGCGTGGAGACCAGGCGTAGGGGTCATAAGTGCTTGAACAGACAAGTACCCAACTAGTTATGTTATATTACATGGATAGTAAGAAACATCTTCCAGGGAGAATAGTTCCGTTAAGGGTTCCTTCCCCTGGGTATACATGCAATGATGCACATGTCCGGACTGCGAGCAAGGGCGCAGGATACAAGACTTCTGGGGATTTACGTTGTAATAAATGAAGACATCTGTTGTTCACCAATCGAATATTCTCTTAAGGAAGCTAGCTTTCGGCTTCACCCAGTCTGAGGTACACATTCGGCTGAACCAGCAGTAACAATCGCAGAGGTGCTCCCCTTATGCCCTAGCCGAATTAACGGGAACATAGGGCATAAACACAAGAGCCAGGCAACCCAGCTTGGCCACATCTTAAGTCATATCGATGCATATAATGCTGAAGAAAAGGCACATATGAAAAAAGAAACACATATGTGATAGGCGAAAAGCCATTTGAGTAATTATTTTTAGCTTCCGTATAGGAAGCCCTCAGGTATTGCTTACGCACAGAGTGCGGCCGGAGTGATCCGGAAGTCCGTACTATATTAAATACTTTGTGTGAAGAAGAAGAAAGGTCGAGAAAGGAAAAGGGATGGAGCATAAAATAAAAGGGAGGGAGTAAGGAGATGAACATTGAGTTCGGCGTTAGGCGTAGAATCTCCGAAGTCTGGCCGCGTTCCATGGGTTCGGCTTGAGTTTGTTATCGGATGTGTTACGTAAGTTGTACGCTCCTCCGGTGAGAACTTTGTCAATGACGAAGGGACCTTCCCACTTGGGTTTGAGCTTGTCCTTCTTCTTCTCTGGTAGGCGTAGAACGAGCTCGCCAACATTGTAAGTTTTGGCCCGCACTTCTCTGCTTTGATATCATCGAGCCTGCTATTGATAGAATGTCGAGCGGGCTTTTGCGACATTGCGCTCCTCCTCCAGGGCATCCAAGTTATCCAGCCGATCTAACTCGGCTTCCTTCTCTTTGTACATGCGTACGCGTGGCGAATCATGTATTATGTCGCAGGGTAGTACTGCTTCCGTGCCGTACACCATAAAAAATGGTGTATATCCGGTGGTGCGATTCGGCGTGGTCCGCGGCCCCCAGAGTACGGAGTCGAGCTCCTCGACCCGGTGCGTATCCGACTCTATCAAGGATCGCACTAGTCTGGGTTTGATGTCGCTCATGATGAGACCATTTGCCTGTTCGACCTGGCCGTTTGTTTGGGGATGGTAGACGGAAGCGTAGTCGAGCTTAATGCCCATTTTGCCGCACCAAGTTTTCACTTTGTTGGCTGTGAAATTGGAGCCATTATCAGTGATGATGCGGTGGGGGACGCCGTATCGGTGTACAACCCCGGATATGAAGTCTATTACTGGTCTGGATTCAGCCGTTTTGACTGGTTTGGCTTCTATCCATTTGGTGAACTTGTCCACCATGACCAATAAGTATTTTTTCGTATGGCTTCCCCCTTTGAGAGGTCCGACCATATCCAGCGCCCAGACCGCGAAGGGCCAAGGTATGGGGATTGTTTGGAGAGCGGTAGGGGGCATATGACTCTGATTGGCAAAGAGCTGACAACCGACGCAATGTTGGACAAGGTCATGTGCGTCTGCTCGGGCCGTCGGCCAATAGAAGCCTGTATGGAAGGCCTTGCTGACTAGTGCTCGAGCCGCGGCGTGGTGCCCGCCCAGTCTAGCATGGATTTCAGCCAAGAGTTGTCGCCCTTCCTCTTCGGAGATGCATCTTTGGAGCACTCCGGTAGCACTTTTCTTGTAGAGCTCCCCTTCGTGGACTTTGTAAGCTTTAGAACGCCGAACGATGCAGCGTGCTTCATTTTGGTCTTCGGGGAGCTCCTGCCTATTTAGGTAGGCCAAGAAGGGCTCAGCCCACGGGGCGATTACGGCCATGATTTCATGGGCCGAAGATGTTATTTCGGTGGCGGAGCCTCCGATTATGTCTGATGGTTCGGAATCTGGGGGTGTGTTCGGATCCGTGCTATTATTGCCGGACTCCCCTTCCCATACTACGGATGGCTTGAACAACCTTTTCAGGAATATGTTAAGAGGGACAGGGTCGCGTTTAGCACCGATGCGGGCGAGGACGTCCGTCGCTTGATTGTTTTCTTGAGACACATGGTGGAATTCGAGCCCCTCGAACCGAGCTGACATTTTGAGGATGGCATTACGGTAGGCCGCCATTTTCGGATCCTTGGCATCAAAGTCTCCGTTTATTTGTGATATTGCGAGGTTCGAATCCCCGCGCACTTCTAGGCGTTGGATGCCCATAGAGACTGCCATCCGAAGACCGTGCAACAGAGCCTCATATTCGGCTACATTGTTGGAGTCTGTGTATAATATTTGGAGGACGTACTGGATCGTGTCTCCAGTGGGAGACGTCAGGACTACACCTTCTCCCAATCCGGCCAGCATTTTAGAGCCGTCGAAGTGCATGATCCAGTTGGAGTACGCGTCGTACTCTTTAGGGAGTTTGGTTTCTGTCCATTCGGCGACAAAGTCAGCCTATACTTGTGACTTGATGGCCCGCCGAGGTTTTTATGTTATGTCGAACGGAAGGAGCTCGATAGCCCATTTAGCAATCCGGCCCGTAGCGTCGCGGTTATTTATTATGTCATTGAGTGGTACTTCGGAGGCCACCGTAACCGAACACTCTTGAAAGTAGTGTTGCAGCTTCCGGGATGCCATGAAGACCGCGTATGCTATTTTTTGATAGTGTGGGTATCAGGATTTGCATGGGGTGAGAACTGTGGATACGTAATAAACGGGCTTCTGTAGCGGGAATTTGTATCCGTTAACCTCTTGCGACAACGAGCACTACGCTTACAACTTGATGTGTTGCAGCTATGTACAGTAGCATAGGTTCGCCAATATTTGGCGCTGTTAGGACTGGATTATTGGCCAATAAGGTCTTTATTTCATCTAGTCCGGACGCGGCTGCATCTATCCACACGAAGTGTTCGGTGTGCCGGAGAAGGCGGTAAAGTGGTAATGCCTTTTCTCCTAACCTGGAGATAAAGCGGCTCAAAGCAGCCACACATCCAGCCAGTTTCTAGATGTGCTTGAGGTTTGTCCGGGTTCAGCTTGATGTCGTATGTCCGGAGGTTATCGAATGTAAGCCTCAAGTCATCTATTACGGTTTCGACGTGTCTTGTTTTTATGACCACGTCGTCTACATATGCCTCCACTGTTTTGCCGATTTGTTTTTCCAGGCATGTTTGAATCATGCGTTGATAGGTTGCGCCGGCATTCTTAAGCCCGAAAGGCATAGTGTTGAAGCAAAAAGGGCCATATGGCGTTATGAAAGCTGTTGCAGCTTGGTCGGACTCTGCCATCTTTATTTGATGGTATCCAGAGTATGCGTCAAGGAAACACAGCGAGTCATGTCCTGCTGTGGCATCGATGATTTGATCGATGCGAGTGAGGGGAAAGGGATCCTTGGGGCAAGCCTTGTTGACGTCTTTAAAGTCGACACATAGGCGCCAGGATTTGTCCTTATTTGGTACCATTATCAGATTTGCCAGCCAATCTGGATGCTTGATATCTCTGATGAATCCGGCCTTGAGTAGTTTGGCTAGCTCTTCCCCCATGGCTTGTCGTTTGGGCTCTGAAAACCGCCTTAGAGTCTACTTGACCGGTTTGTATCCTTTTAGTATATTGAGGCGGTGTTCGGCCAATCTGCGTGGGATGCCCGGCATGTCCGATGGGTGCCAGGCAAAAATGTCCCAATTCTCGCATAAGAAGTCGCGCAGTGCGGCGTCCATTGCGGGGCTCAACTATGTACCCATGGAAGTTGTCTTCGTTGGGTCCGTTGGATGGACTTGGAATTTGACTATATCGTCGGTGGGTTTAAATGAGGTGGACTTGGGTCACTTGTCCAGTATCACGTCGTCCCTGTCCACGGTGGCCCGTAGCGTTGTTAATTCTTCGGCTGCTAGGGCTTCAGATAATGCTTCCAGGGCTAGTGCTGCGGTTTTGTTTTCAACGCGAACTGCGACGTCCGGATCACTGGCTAGAGTGATGATTCCATTGGGCCCGGGCATTTTAAGCTTCATGTACCTGTAATGGGGTATAGCTTGAAAGCTTGTAAACGTGTCCCGCCCTAGAAGGGCGTGGTATCCGCTGCTAAAAGGAGCCACTTGGAATGTGATTTCTGCGGACCTGTAATTCTCCGGGGTGCCGAATACCACATCGAGTGTGATTTTTCCCACACATCGCGCTTGCCGACTAGGGATAATTCCCCTGAAGGTTGTGCCGCTTTGTTCAATGCGGCTTTTATCAATTTCCATCTTGTTAAGTGTTTCTTCATAGATCAAGTTTAATCCGCTTCCGCCGTCCATGAGTACTTTAGTGAGCCGAAAGCCGTCCACGATTGGGCTAAGGACCAGAGCGGCTGGTGCCCGGACAGTCCGGAATCGAGGTTCGTCACTGGCATTGAAAGTTATAGCAGTGTTGTTCCAGGGGTTTATTTTTGCCACATGGTAAATTTGAGCGGAGCTTCGATGAGCTCGCTTGCGCCTATTGTTTGAGGCAAAAGTCTCAAAGACTGTTAGTACTGCATTGTGTCTGTTGGCGGGATGTTGCTCTAATTTATGGCTTGCAAGAAGATCCGCGCCACTTTTTGCAACCTGCCGGAGTATCCAACATGCCCTAAGGCTATGAGTTGGTGTCGTGTCCGGAGTACTGTGGAGTTTACATGACCCATCGAGCCATTCTTCCAATACGGTTCCCCGCCCTGGGGTGGGCTTTGGTTTCTTGGGAATTGGATCGGCCGACTTACGAGAGTTCGCCCGTTTAGTTCGGACAAAGGTTTTGGTGAGAGCCATACTATCCCAAAATTCTGTTTGGGTTTTCCAGGCGCTTTCCATTGCACAGTACTTCTGTACTATGGTTGCCAAGTCCGCAAAGTGTACTATGTCACAGCGACTTATAGCATTAAGGATTCCTTTGTTCGTGCAGTTTTTGCAGAAAAGTGAGACTACGTCCTCCTCGCGGCAGTCCTTGACCTTGTTTAGCACAAGGAGGAATCTGGCCGAGTAGCGATGTACTGTCTCCTGGGGCTCTTGCCTAATGTGGGAGAGACGGTTTAAGTCTGGGTGGGTGTTGTTAGCTGAATCCGAATTCTGATCCGATCTAGCACCCAGGGGCATGGGAGGCTCCGAGTGTGATAGTTCGGGATCCGGAGTGTTGCCCAATTTCCTCGGCACAATGCCCGATTCTATGTTCGGGGCCCGAGTCATGTCTTCCCTTGAGCAGGTGTTCGGCTCTAGGAGCTCGGTCCGGACATAATTCGTCCTCAAAATTGAGGGGCAATCCGTGTGTGGTTCTTCCACGACCGCTATCTCATGGGTGGCCGGCGGGGATCTAATGTCCCTTTGGTCGGGTTTAAGCCCGATCCGGTCATAGTCCGTAGCGACTCCCAGAGCGGCGATGCGATCCAAGAGCTCACTGAGGGAGGAGAGATCTATCGGATCCATCTGTTCGGTGAGTTCCGAATTGACGCGAAGGTCATGCGTGATGACCCGAGAGGCCATCGTCGGCACAACCGCCGATGGGGCAGCCATGATGAAGCCGCCAAGTCAGAGAGTTTGGCCTATAGCCAGAACTCCCCCCGAGGTAATGTTGTCCTTGACGACGAGACGAGCCATCGAGCCTTGCAGCGACGACACAGAGGAACTCTCAATGAAAGCACCAATGTCGGTGTCAAAACTGGCGGATCTCGGGTAGGGGGTCCCGATCTGTGCGTCTTAGGCTGATGGTAACAGGAAGCAAGAGACACAATGTTTACCCAGGTTCGGGCCCTCCCGATGGAGGTAAAACCCTACTTCCTGCTTGATTAATATTGAAGATATGGGTAGTACAAGAGTAGATCTACCACGAGATCATAGAGGCTAAACCGTAGGAGCTAGCCTATGATGGTTATGATTGTAATTGTGATCGGCCTTCTAAGAACCAACCTCTCCGGTTTATATAGACACCGGAGAGGGCTAGGGTTTACATGGAGTCGGTTACAAGGAAGGAAACACAATATCCGGATCACCAAGCTTGTTTTCCACGCAAAGGAGAGTCCCATCCGGACACGGAATGGAGTCTTGAGTCTTGTATCTTCACGCTTCAATAGTCCGGACGATGTATATAGTCCGGCTGTCAGATACCCCCTAATCCAGGACTCCCTCAACGGGTGATCAATCCGCTCTTCCTCCTTTTGTTCTTCGCTCTCCTCATCATCTTTTTCATCCAATGAGCTCATAGTTTCATCAATTTCTTCTTCCATAGCTTCCTGTAAAATATTAGTCTCTTCTTGGACAGCGGAGACTTTCTCAATAAAAGCGTTAATATTGTAATTGTATTCATAATTGTCATAGCAATATTTCAATATAGCAAAATTTGATCCCATAATAGTTTCCCTTTTTGTGTCAATCGATAATCCCTAAAGTATTCACGTAGATCCAACGTTACTCCCATCACATAGTTGAATGGGGTTTTCTCAAGATTATTAAAGTAGTACATAATATCTTTCACATAACGATCATCGAGGGTTTTAGGAGGTTCCCCATCTCCATGAGCAGCAAGTACACCTAATTTTTTTGGTATTTCGTGTTCCATATCCATCACTAATGATAAAGAACAACTAAGAACAGTAAATAAAAATTACTTAGTGATAAAGCAAACAAGCACACACGAGAATATTCACCCCATGCTATGACTCCCCGGCAACGGCGCCAGAAAAAGGTCTTGATAAGCCGCAAGTATACGGGATCAATTGTAGCCTCTTTCAATAAGTAAGAGTGTTGAACCCAACGAGGAGCTAAAGGTAGAATAAATATTCCCTCAAGTTCTATCGACCACCGATACAACTCTACGCATGCTTGACGTTCGCTTTACCTGTAAGTGTAGTTGGATAGGTTTGCAAGATAATAAAGAGCACGTAAATAAAAAGTAGGGGCTGTTTAGATAAAGATGCAATAAAGTAAATATAGCAAGTGTGGAAAAGTGGTGGTAGGAGTTGTGAAATTGTCCCTAAGCAATTGACTACGTTACTAGACCGGTAATCATTATTGCAATTCTATTTGAGGGAGAGGCATAAGCTAACATACTTTCTCTTCTTGGATCATATGCACTTATGATTGGAACTCTAGCAAGCATCCGCAACTACTAAAGATCATTAAGGTAAAACCCAACCATAGCATTAAAGCATCAAGTCCCCTTTATCCCATACGCAAACAACCTACTTACTCAGGTCTATGCTTCTGTCACACACGCCACCCACCACAAGCAAATCATGAACATATTGCAAACCCTACAGCGGGAATCCCTCACGCTTGCGCGACACGGAGAGCGCCATAGGACAACACCAATAATAAAACATGCAACTCAAACCAATCATAGCAATTCATCAATCACCAATAGGACAACGAAAATCTACTCAGACATTATAGGATGGCAACACATCATTGGATAATAATATGAAGCATAAAGCACCATGTTTAAGTAGAGGGTACAGCGGGTTGCGGGAGAGTGGACCGCTGAATATAGATGGGGGAAGGTGATGGAGATGTTGGTGAAGATGATGGAGGTGTTGGTGAAGATCGTGGTGATGATGATGGCCCCCGGCAGCGCTCCGGCGCCACCGGAAGCAAGGGGGAGAGAGGCCCCCTTCTTCTTCTTCTTCCTTGACCTCCTCGCTAGATGGGAGAAGGGTTTCCCCTCTGGTGCTTGGCTCCCATGGCTTGGGAGGGGTGAGAGCCCCTCCAAGATTGTATCTGTCTCTCTGTCTCTCTCTGTTTCTGCGTTCTCAGATTCTGCCCCTTCACCGTTTCTTTTATATCCAGAGATCCGTAACTTCAATTCGGGTGAATCTTTCACCCAGATTTTTCTGATAAAATTAGCTTTCTTGCGGTAAAAGAAGAGCGTCAACTGCCTTACGGGTGGCCCATGAGAGTGCCAGGCGCGCCCAGGGGGGAGGGCGGGCCCCCCTATCTCGTGGCCACCTCGGGCACTGTTTCGCGTTGATTCTTCCTCCAGAAAATCCCAAATATTCTAGCATAATTCTCCGTACGTTTTTATCCCATTTGGATTCCGTTTGATATTGGGTTTCTGCGAAACATAAAACATGCAACAAACAGGAACTGGCACTGGGCACTGGATCAATATGTTAGTCCCAAAAATAGTATAAAAAGTTGCCAAAAGTATATGAAAGTTGAAGAATATTGGCATGGAACAATCAAAGATTATAGATACGACGGAGACGTATCACTCGCCGACGTCAGGCGAAGAGGCAACAAAGCTCTTTTGGGTCATTCGCTCCCCAAGCTCCCCAGGAAGTGTAGCTGGGCTTAGGTCGCGATGCTCTGGGGTGGGGGAGGGGGTGGGGATGGGGATATGTGGGAAAGGGGGCATTTCACAGACTCCATCTAAAAAACTCAGGGCGGCGAGGGTATGTATATCGGTGGGTAACCTGCACGAGAAGACCGGCAGAGGTTGACGATGGAGGCAGCGCAGCAGCGGTGGTGGCGGCGACCTAGCTAGATTTCGAGGGGGGTTGTGTATATGTGTGTGAGCCAGGGATTTGGGGTGAGCGAAGGATTTGGGGTGTGTCTGTAGAGGGGGTCCAAGGCGGTGTTATGCCACGGGTAATGAAATTTTTACTAGGAGGAGTAAAATGGCGGGGCTACCGAAAATTTGGATCAAGGGATTGAAGCAGAGCGGGGCGGGAGTAACAAACATCACAGACGGTTAAAACATAATAATCGTGTGCTATCAAACAGAAAAACACTCCAGCCGAGCAGATATTTTTGAGATTGCAAGGGATGCTGACGGGAGTAAAATGCCGGGGCTACTAAAAATTTGGATCAACTGATTGAAACCGAAGGAGGTTTAGTGGTAGAACACGCCAAGGTTTTGATTCATTTGTGCTAGGGACGGCTTGGGCTTTGTGGAAGCAGAGAAACAAAAGGGTGTTCAACAGAGTTCACGATCAACATACGCCGGACCAATTGGTGACGCCAGTGCTCTTGGAGATCAAGGATTGGTCGATCGCAGGATTCGGTGTAGGAGGCTTAGATACATTCATGAGAGAGTAACCTTTATACTTGGCTTGGTGTAGGTGTTGGTGGTTGTCACATAGGATGTGCACATCCCCGCTTGGCTTCTTGTAATTAACTTTCTATCTTCTATAAAAATATAATACACCTTTCGCGTACTCTCAAAAAAGAAAACTTCCTCCTCCGCGGCATCATGGTCAAGGTCTCAAGTCGTTGCTAGAGAAAGTGCCCATGTTCGCCTTGTATTTGTCGCCATTAGAGGTGCCAGCAGTGGCCTCTTGAACTCATGTAACTGTTGGAATCAACCCACAAGTACTCCACAAACTGGACTAGGTTGATTGATCTTGAACAGAACTAGGAATTTGGAAGCAAGCAGCTGGATGTATTCTAGCCGTATACCTACGCACATTTTTTCCAAAAAGGAGGAACTCCCCGGCCTCCGCATCAAAAAGATGCATACAACCAACTTATATAAATAAGCAAATAGGTTCAAGAAAGGTCTTACAGTCTGAACGACAGGAAAAAAAGCTCATACAGAGCACAACAAAGTAAGCAAACATGAGGCCACAACCGGCTGGCAAAAGAAAGATAGGAAAACTAATTGCCTATACTATTACATGACCGCCATCCAAACCGGTTGAAAATAGTCCGAGCTACCATCTCCCACCGAATAGATCCAGTAACCAAATGCTCCCTGGCCTCCGTCGGAGTGAGTAGCGACCACATACGGATCAATGCAGTGGCTCGAAAGATAACCTGCAAAAAATGAATATTTGTTGTTCTATTAAAAACTAAATCATTCCTCCAGTTCCAAACTACCCACAATAAAGCACATACTCCTACGCGAATATGTCTCGCTATTTCGGGATCTATCCCATTAAGCCACGTCCCAAATAACGTGCTAACAGAATTTAGAGGAGTAATGATAATGCTATGTGAACCGACCGCCATAATTTTTTTGCTAACGGGTAGTCAAGAAAGAGGTGTTTGATGGATTCATCAATATTACAAAAACTGCATCTTGTAGGGCCTGTCCAGTTGCGCTTTACCAGGTTGTCCTTAGTTAAAATGACTTCTTTATGCACAAACCACATAAACACTTTAATTTTCAAAGAAACGTTGACTTTCCAAACATGTTTGGAACTAGGAATAGAGTTCGAATTGATAACATCCATATACATGGATTTAACCAAAAACTCTCCATTCCTAGTAAGGTTCCAGCACAACTGATCGGGCTGTTGAGAAAGTTGAACCTCCATCAGTCTACTCACAAGATGGATCCATGTTTCCCAACGGCTGCCGGCAAGCGTCCTCCTGAAGTGAATATTGAGAGGGATGGACTGAAGCACTGATGCAACAGAATCGTCCCGTCATTGAACAATGCGATACAGGGACAAGTATTGAAGTGCTAGGGGTGTTTCCCCTAGCCACGTATCCTCCCAGAATCTCGTGGTGGTACCATTTCCGACTATAAACTTTGTCCTATTGAAAAAAAAAGATTTAACTCTCATCAGTCCTTTCCAGAAAGGCGAATCCGTCGACCTCACTATTACCTGGGACAAAGTTTTGGAGTGAAGGTACTTACTACGGAGAATTTGCGCCCATGTGGCCTCCGTTTGAACAGACAACTTATACAGCCACTTACTGAGAAGGCATCTGTTCTTCACTTCAAGATTCTCAATGCCAAGACCCCCTTGGTCTTTTGGTCTACAAATTATGTCCCATTTGGCTAGTCTATATATTTTGCTTTAGTTCATCACTCTGCCAGAAGAATCGGGATCGATAGAAGTCCAACCTTTTCCTAACTCCAACTGGAACCTCAAAAAAAGATAAGAGAAACTTAGGCATACTCGTGAGAACCGAATTAATAATAATTAGTCGGCCTCCGTATGACATGAGATTGCCCTTCCAGCAGCTCAGTTTCTTCTCAAATCGATCCTCAATGCACTTCCATTCTCTGGTTGTTAGCTTATGATGGTGAATTGGTATACCTAAATACGTAAAAGGTAAAGCCCCCAATTCGCACCCAAAAAATTGCCTATAATCCTCTTGTTCCTCATTGGCTCTTCCAAAATAGAACAATTCACTTTTATGAAAGTTAATCTTTAACCCGGTCAATTGTTCAAATAAGCATAACACCAGCTTCATGTTTCTTGCTTTTGCCAAGTCATACTCCATAATGATGATAGTATCATCGGCGTACTGTAGGATAGACACACCTCCATCATCTAGATGAGGCACCAAGCCACCTACCTGACCAGCCTCCTTAGCCCTTCCTATTAGAATTTCCAACATGTCAACTACAATGTTGAACAGGATAGGAGACATCGGATCACCTTGTCTCAGGCCCTTATGTGTCTGGAAATAATGACCTACGTCGTCATTCACTTTAATTCCAACACTCCCTTTTTGCGTGAAAGATTCTACCTGGCGTGCCAGGCTTGATCAAAACCTTTCATACGCAAGGCCTGTTGAAGGAAAGGCCATTTGACTTTATCGTACGCTTTCTCGAAATCCACCTTCAAAACAAATCCATCTAGTTTTTTCATGTGAACTTCATGGAGCGTTTCATGAAGGACCACAACCCCTTCTAGGATGTTTCTGTCCGGCATGAGAGCAGTTTGGGAATGCTGCACCACAGAATGCGCAATCTGCGTGAGCCTATTAGTCCCTACCTTGGTGAAAATTTTGAAACTAACGTTAAGAAGATAGATCGTCCTGAACCGCTCAATTCTCACAGCCTCTGTCTTCTTAGGAAGCAGAGTTATCATTCCAAAATTCAGGTGAAACAACTGAAGTTGTCCAGAGAATAAATCATGGAGCATCGGTATCAAATCCCCCTTAATAATATGCCAGCACTTTGTCGGAAATATGCCCTAGAGGCAATAATAAAATGGTTATTATTATACTTCCTTGTTCATGATAATTGTCTATTGTTCATGCTATATTTGTATTAACTGGAAACCGTAATACATGTGTGAATACATAGACCATAACATGTCCCTAGTGAGCCTCTAGTTGACTAGCTCGTTGATCAATAGATGGTTATGGTTTCCTGACCATGGACATAGGATGTCATTGATAACGGGATCACATCATTAGGAGAATGATGTGATGGACAAGACCCAATCCTAAGCATAGCATAAGATCGTATAGTTCGTTTGCTAAGAGCTTTTCTAATGTCAGGTATCATTTCCTTATACCATGAGATTGTGCAACTCCCGGATACCGTAGGAATGCTTTGGGTGTACCAAACGTCACAACGTAACTGGGTGGATATAAAGGTGCACTACAGGTATCTCCAAAAGTGTCTGTTGGGTTGGCACGAATCGAGACTGGGATTTGTCACTTCGTATGACGGAGAGGTATCTCTGGGCCCACTCGGTAATGCATCATCATAATGAGCTCAATGTGACTAAGTAGTTAGTCACGGGATCATGCATTAAGGAACGAGTAAAGTGACTTGCCGGTAACGATATTGAACGAGGTATTGGGATACCAACGATCGAATCTCGGGCAAGTAACGTACCGATTGACAAAGGGAATTGTATATGGGATTGCTTGAATCCTTGACATCGTGGTTCATCTGATGAGATCATCATGGAACATGTGGGAGCCAACATGGGTATCCAGATCCTGCCATTGGTTATTGGCCAAAGAGCTGTCTCGGTCATGTATGCATGATTCCCGAACCCGTAGGGTCTACACACTTAAGGTTCGGTGACGCTAGAGTTGTTATGAGAATTAGTGTGTAGTTACCGAATGTTGTTCGGAGTCCCGGATGAGATCCTGGACGTCACGAGGATTTCCGAAATGGTCCGGAGGTAAAGATTTATATATGGGAAGTCCTATTTTGGCCACTGGAAAATGTTCGGGGGTTTTCGGTATTGTACCGGGAAGGTTCTAGAAGGTTCCGGAGTGGGACCCACCTGCATGGGGGGACCCACATGAACGTGGGTAGTGGGGGCAAGGCCCCACACCCCTAGTCAAGGCGCACCAAGATCCCCCCTTAGAAGGAATAAGATCATATCCCGAAGGGATAAGATCAAGATCCCTAAAAAGGGGGGATAGCAATCGGTGGGGAAGGAAATGATGGGATTTCTTTCCTCCCACCTTTGCCAACGCCCCAATGGACTTGGAGGGCAAGAAACCAGCCCCCTCCACCCCTATATATATAGTGGGGAGGCGCATGGGAGCTTCACCCTTGCCCCTGGCGCAGCCCCCTCCCTCCCCAACACCTCCTCCGTAGTAGTAGTGCTTGGCGAAGCCCTGCCGGAGAACTGCAAGCTCCACCACCGCGCCGTCATGCTTCCAGAGCTCTCCCTCAACTTCTCCTCTCCCCTTGCTGGATCAAGAAGGAGGAGACGTCCCCAGGCTGTACGTGTGTTGAATGCGGAGGCGCCATTGTTCGGCGCTTAGATCAGAGTCAATCACGATCTGAATCGCTGCAAGTATGACTCCTTCATCAGCGTTCTTGTAACGCTTCCTCATCACGATCTTCAAGGGTATGAAGATGCACTCCCCTCTCTCTCATTGCTAGTATCTCCATAGATTGATCTTGGTGATGCCTAGGAAAATTTTGAATTATTGCTACGTTCCCCAACAGTGGCATCATGAGCTAGGTCTTTTCCGTAGATTCTATGCACGAGTAGAACACAAATTTTTGTGGGAGTTGATTTTTTTTTCAATATGCTTACCGTTACTAGTCCTATCTTGTTTCGACGGTATTGTGGGATGAAGCAGCCCGGACTGACCTTACACGTACACTTACGTGAGACAGGTTCCACGACTGACATGCACTTGTTGCATAAAGGTGGCTAGGGGGTGCCAGTCTCTCCCACTTTAGTCAGATCGGATTCGATGAAAAGGGTCCTTATGAAGGGTAAATAGCAATTGGCATATCACGTTGTGGCTTTTGCGTATTTAAGAAACGTTCTTGCTAGAAACCCATAGCAGCCACGTAAAACATGCAAACAACAATTAGAGGACATCTAACTTGTTTTTGCAGGGTATGCTATGTGATGTGATATGGCCAAAAGAATGTGATGAATGATATGTGATGTATGAGATTGATCATGTTCTTGTAATAGGAATCACGACTTGCATGTCGATGAGTATGACAACCGGCAGGAGCCATAGGAGTTGTCTTAATTTATTGTATGACCTGCGTGTCATTGAACAACGCCATGTAATTACTTTACTTTATTGCTAAACCGTTAGCCATAGTAGTAGAAGTAATAGTTGGCGAGAAAACTTCATGGAGACACGATGATGGAGATCATGATGATGGAGATCATGGTGTCATGCCGGTGACGATGATGATCATGGAGCCCCGAAGATGGAGATCAAAAGGAGCAAAATGATATTGGCCATATCATGTCACTTTTTGATTGCATGTGATGTTTATCATGTTTATGAATCGTATTTGCTTAGAACGACGGTAGTAAATAAGATGATCCCTCGTAATAATTTCAAGAAAGTGTTCCCCCTAACTGTGCACCGTTGCGAAAGATCGTTGCTTCGAAGCACCACGTGAGGATCGGGTGCGATAGATTCTAACGTTCACATACAACGGGTGTAAGCCAGATTTACACACACGAAACACTTAGGTTGACCTGACGAGCCTAGCATGTACAGACATGGCCTCGAAACACAAGAGACCAAAAGGTCGAACATGAGTCATATAGTAGATATGATCAACATGAAGATGTTCACCGATGATGACTAGTCTGTCTCACGTGATGATCGGACACGGCCTAGTTGACTCGGATCATGTATCACTTAGATGACTAGAGGGATGTCTATCAGAGTGGGAGTTCATCAAATAATGTGATTAGATGAACTTAATTATCATGAACATAGTCAAAAAGGTCTTTACAAATTATGTCGTAAGCTCGCGCTTTAGTTCTACTGTTTAGATATGTTCCTAGAGAAAATATAGTTGAAAGTTGATAGTAGCAATTATGCGGACTGGGTCCGTAAACTGAGGATTGTCCTCATTGCTGCGCAGAAGGCTTATGTCCTTAATGCACCGCTCGGTGTGCTGAACCTCGAACGTCGTCTATGGATGTTGCGAACATCTGACATACACGTTTTGATGACTACATGACAGTTCAGTAATGTTAAACGGTTTAGAATTGAGGCGCCGAAGACGATTTTGAAACGTCATGGAACATATGATATGTTCAAAGGGCTGAAATTGGGATTTCAGGCTCGTGCGCATGTCAAGAGGTATGAGACCTCTGACGAGTTTCTTAACCCTGCCAACTAAGGGAGAAAAGCTCAATCGTTGAGCATGTGCTAAGATTGTCTGAGTACTACAATCACTTGAATCGAGTGGGAGTTAATCTTCCTTAAGAGATAGTGATGGTTCTCCAAAGTCATTGCCACAAAGCTACTAGAGCTTCATGATGAACTATAACATATCAGGGATAGATATGATATTCCTTGAGCTATTTGTGATGTTTGACACCGCGAAAGTAGAAATCAAGTAGGAGCATCAATTGTTGATGGTTAGTAAAACCACTAGTTTCAAGAAGGGCAAGGGCAAGACGGGATACTTCATGAAACGGCAAATCAGTTGATGCTCTAGTGAAGAAACCCAGGGTTGAACCCAAAACCGAGACTAAGTGCTTCTGTAATGAGGGAACGGTCACTGAAGGAGAACTACCCTAGATACTTGGTAGATGAGAGGGCTGGCAAGGCTGACAGAAGTATATTGGATATACATTGTATTAAATGTGTACTTTACTAGTACTCCTAGTAGCACCAGGGTATGAAGATACCGGTTCGGTTGCTAAGTGTTAGTAACTCGAAATAAAATAGCTACGGAATAAACGGAGAATAGCTAAGGGTGAGATGACGATGTGTGTTCGAAGTGTTTCCAAGGTTGATGTGATCAAGCATCGCCTGCTCCCTCTACCATCGAGATTGGTGTTAAACCTAAATAATTGTTATTTGGTGTTTGCGTTGAGCATAGACATGATTGGATTATGTTTATCGCAATACGGTTATTCATTTAAGGAGAATAATGGTTACTCTGTTTATTTGAATAATACCTTCAACGGTCTTGCACCTAAAATGAATGGTTTATTGAATCTCGATCGTAGTGATACGCATGTTCATACCAAAAGATATAAGATAGTAATGATAGTACCACATACTTGTGGCACTGCCATTTGAGTTATACTGGTATAAAACGCATGAAGAAGCTCCATGTTGATGGATCTTTGGACTCACTCGTTTTGAAAAGATTGAGACATGCGAACCATGTCTATTGGTATATATGCATGAAGAAACTCCATACAGATGGATCGTTTGGACTCACTTGATTTTGAATCACTTGAGACATGCAAATCATACCACATGGGCAAGATGACTGAAAGGCCTCATTTTTTAGTGAGATGAAACAAGAGAGCAACTTGTTGGAAGTAATACATTTGATGTGTGCAATCCAATGAGTGATGAGGCACGCAGTGAATATCGTTATGCTCTTACTTCACAGATGATTTGAGTAGATGTTGAGTATATTTACTTGATGAAACACAAGTCTGAATTATTGAAAGGTTCAAGTAATTTCAGAGTGAAGTTGAAGATATTCGTGACAAGAGGATAAAATGTCTATGATATGATCATAGAGATGAATATCTGAGTTGCGAGTTTGGTACACAGTTGAGACATTGTGGAAATTGTTTCACAACTAACACCGCCTGGAACACCATAGTGTGATGGTGTGTCCGAACATCATAGATGCACTCTATTGGATATGGGGCATACCATGATGTCTCTTATCGAATTACCACTATCGTTCATGGGTTAGGCATTAGAGACAACCGCATTCACTTTAAATAGGGCACCACATAATTCCGTTGAGATGACACCGTATGAACTATGGTTTAGAGAAACCTAAGCTGTCATTTCTTGAAAGTTTGGGGCTGCGACGCTTATGTGAAAAAGTTTCATCCCGATAAGCTCGAACCCAAAGCGGATAAATACATCTTCATAGGACACCCAAAATAGTTGGGTATACCTCCTATTTCAGATCCAGAAGCAAAAGTGATTGTTCCTAGAAACGGGTCCTTTCTCGAGGAAAGGTTTCTCTTGAAAGAATTGAGTGGGAGGATGGTGGAGTCTTGATGAGGTTGTTGAACCATCACTTCAACTAGTGTGTAGCAGGGCACAGGAAGTTGTTCCTGTGGCACCTACACTAATTGAAGTAGAAGCTTATGATAGTGATCATGAAACTTCAGATCAAGTCACTACCAAACCCTCGTAGGTCGACAAGGATGCGTACTGCTTCAGAGTGGTACATAATCCTATCTTGGAGGTCATGTTGCTAGACAACAATGAACCTATGAGCTATGGAGAAGCGATGGTGGGCCTGGATTCCGACGAATGGCTCGAGGCCATAAAATCCGAGAAAGGATCCATGTATGAAAACAAAGTATAGACTTTGGAAGAACTACTTGATGGTTGTAAGGCTGTTGGGTACAGATGGATTTTAAAAGGAAGACGGACAATGATGGTAAGTGTCACCATTAAGAAAGCTCGACTTATTGCTAAGATGTTTCCCGACAAGTTCAAGGAGTTGACTACGATGAGACTTTCTCACTCGTAGCGGTGCTAAGGGTCTGTTGGAATTATACTAGCAGTTACTGCATCATTTATGAAATCTTGCTGATAGAATGTCAAAACATTGTTTCCTCGACGATTTTCTTGAGGAAAGGTTGTATGTGATACAACCAGAAGGTTTTGTCAATCCTGAAAGATGCTAACAAGTATGCAAAGCTCCAGTAATCCTTCTAAGGACTGGAGTAAGCATCTCGGAGATGGAATATACACTTTGATGAGATGATCAAAGATTTTGGGTTTATACAAAGTTTATGAGAAACTTGTATTTCCAAAGAAGTGAGTGGGAGCACTATAGAATTTCTGATGAGTATATGTTGTTAACATATTGTTGATCCGAAATGCTGTAGAATTTCTGGAAAGCATATAGGGTTATTTGAAAAGTGTATTTCAATGGAAAACCTGGATTAAGCTACTTGAACATTGAGCATCAAGATCTATAAGGATAGATCAAAAATGCTTAATAGTACTTTCAAATGAATACATACCGTGACAAGATTTTGAAGGAGTTCAAAATAGATTAGCAAAGAAGGAGTTCTTGGCTGTGTTATGAGGTGTGAGTATTGAGTAAGACTCAAGACCTGACCATGGCAGAAGAGAGAGAAAGGACGAAGGTCGTCCCCTATGCTTTATACGTAGGCTCTACAGTATGCTATGTTGTGTGCCGCACCTGAAGTGTGCCTTGCCATGAGTCAGTCAAGGGGTACAAGAGTGATCCAGGAATGGATCACATGATAGCGGTCAAACTTATCCTTAGTAACTAGTGGAATAAGGAATTTTCTCGATTATGGAGGTGGTAAAAGAGTTCGTCGTAAAGGGTTACGTCGATGCAAACTTTGACAATAATCCGGATGACTCTGAGTAGTAAACCGGATTTGTATAGTAGAGTAGTTATTTGGAATAGTTCCAAATAGCGCGTGGTAGCTGCATCTAGGAGATGACATAGATATTTGTAAAGCACACACGGATCTGAAAGGTTCAGACCCGTTGACTAATAAACCTCTCTCACAAGCAAGATATGATCAAACACCATGGGTGTTGGATTCAATACAATCACATAATAATGTGAACTAGATTATTGACTCTAGTGCAAGTGGGAGACTATTGGAAATATGCCCTAGAGGCAATAATAAAATGGTTATTATTATATTTCCTTGTTCATGATAATTGTCTATTGTTCATGCTATAATTGTATTAACTGGAAACCGTAATACATGTGTGAATACATAGACCTCAACATGTCCCTAGTGAGCCTCTAGTTGACTAGCTCGTTGATCAATAGATGGTTATGGTTTCCTAACCATGGACATAGGATGTCATTGATAATGGGATCACATCATTAGGAGAATGATGTGATCGACAAGACCCAATCCTAAGCATAGCACAAGATCGTATAGTTCGTTTGCTAAGAGCTTTTCTAATGTGAAGTATCATTTCCTTAGATCATGAGATTGTGCAACTCCCGGATACCGTAGGAATGCTTTGGGTGTACCAAACTTCACAACGTAACTGTGTGGCTATAAAGGTGCACTATAGGTATCTCCGAAAGTGTCTGTTGGGTTGGCACGAATTAAGATTGGGATTTGTCACTCCGTATGACGGAGAGGTATCTCTGGGCCCACTCGGTAATGCATCATCATAATGAGCTCAATGTGACTAAGTAGTTAGTCACGGGATCATGCATTAATGAACGACTAAAGTGAGTTGCCGGTAACGAGATTGAACGAGGTATTGGGATACCGACGATCGAATCTCGGGCAAGTAATGTACCGATTGACAAAGGGAATTGTATACGGGATTGCTTGAATCCTTGACATCGTGGTTCATCCGATGAGATCATCGTGGAACATGTGGGAGCCAACATGGGTATCCAGACCCCACTGTTGGTTATTGGCCAGAGAGCTGTCTCGGTCATGTCTGCATGATTCCCGAACCCGTAGGGTCTACACACTTAAGGTTCGGTGACGCTAGGGTTATTAGTGTGCAGTTACCAAATGTTGTTCGAAGTCCCGGATGAGATCCTGGATGTCACGGGGAGTTCCGAAATGGTCCGACGGTAAAGATTATATATGGGAAGTCTTATTTTGGCCACCGGAAAATGTTCGGGCTTTTTCGGTATTGTACCGGGAAGGTTCTAGAAGGTTCCGGAGTGGGGCCCACCTGCATGGGGGGACCCACATGAACGTGGGTAGTGGGGGCAAAGCCCCACACCCCTGGTCAAGGCGCACCAAGATCCCCCCTTAGAAGGAATAGGATCATATCCCGAAGGGATAAGATCAAGATCCCTAAAAAGGGGGGATAGCAATCGGTGGGGAAGGAAATGATGGGATTTCTTTCCTCCCACCTTTGCCAACGCCCCAATGGACTTGGAGGGCAAGAAACTAGCCCCCTCCACCCCTATATATATCGTGGGGAGGTGCATGGGAGCTTCACCCTTGCCCCTGGCGCAGCCCTCTCCCACCCCAACACCTCCTCCGTAGTAGTAGTGCTTGGCGAAGCCCTGCCGGAGAACTGCAAGCTCCACTACCACGCCGTCGTGCTGCCGGAGCTCTCCCTCAACTTCTCCTCTGCCCTTGCTGGATCAAGAAGGAGGAGACGTCCCCGGGCTGTACGTGTGTTGAACGCGGAGGCGCCGTTGTTCGGCGCTTAGATTGGAGTCAACCGCGATCTGAATCGCTGCGAGTATGACTCCTTCATCCGCATTCTTGTAACGCTTCCGCATCACGATCTTCAAGGGTATGAAGATGCACTCCCCTCTCTCTCGTTGCTAGTCTCTCCATAGATTGATCTTGGTGATGCGTAGGAAAATTTTGAATTATTGCTACGTTCCCCAACACACTTTTTATAGAACTCCGCCAGAAATTGATCCGACCCTATAGCCTTATTATTTTTCATCTATGAAATTGCTTCAAACACCTCTTTCTCCGAAAATGGGGCAGTCAAAATATCATTCTCTTCAGCAGCAAGCTGGGGAACATCCTCAATCCTTGACTCATCCAGGGATACACAATTATCCTTCAGAGGCCCAAACAACTACTCGTAGTACTCGGTTATGTATGATTTTAGGTTTTCCTGTCCTAAAATTGATCCTTCGTCTTGCTCAAGGTTCTATTCTTTCTGTGCTTGCCATTAGCAATCATGTGAAAGAATTGAGTGTTCGCGTCCCCCTGGACAACTTTGCGAACCTTAGCTCGCAGTGCCCTGCTACGTCTTGAGCTTGCGTTGGTTTTCCTTGAAGAGGAAAGGGTGATGCAGCAATAGTAGCGTAAGTATTTCCCTCAGTTTTTGAGAACCAAGGTATCAATCCAGTAGGAGGCTCCACAAAATTCCCACGCACCTACACAAACAAACAAAAAACTCGCAACCAACGCAATAAAGGGGTTGTCAATCCCTTCACGGCACTTGCGAAAGTGAGATCTGATAGAGATAGTATGATAAGATAAATATATTTTTGGTATTTTATAATATAGATTGGAAAAGTAAAGATGCTTATATGATAAAAGATAGACCCGGGGGCCATAAATTTCACTAGTGGCTTCTCTCAAGATAGCATAAGTATTACGGTGGGTGAACAAATTAATGTCGAGCAATTGATAGAAAAGCAAAAAATTATGAGATTATCTAGGCATGATCATGTATATAGGCATCACGTCCGTGACAAGTAGACCGACTCCTACCTGCATCTACTACTATTACTCCACACATCGACCGCTATCTAGCATGCATCTAGAGTATTAAGTTCATAAGAACAGAGTAACGCATTAAGAAAGATGCCATGATGTAGAGGGATAAACTCATGCAATATGATATAAACCCCATCTTTTTATCCTCGATGGAAACAATACAATACGTGCCTTGCAACCCCTATTGTCACTGGGTAAGGATACCACAATATTGAACCCAAAGCTAAGCACTTCTCCCATTGCAAGAAATATAAATCTAGTAGGCCAAACCAAACTGATAATTCGAAGAGACTTGAAAAGATAACTCAATCATACATTAAAGAATTCAGAGGAGATTCAAATATATCTCATAGATAAACTTGATCATAAACCCACAATTCATCTGATCTCGACAAACACACCGCAAAAAGAGTTACATTGAATAGATCTCCACAGGAGAGGGGGAGAACATGGTATTGAGATCCAAAAAGAGAGAAGAAGCC
This sequence comes from Triticum dicoccoides, assembly GCF_002162155.2. Taxonomy (NCBI): domain Eukaryota; kingdom Viridiplantae; phylum Streptophyta; class Magnoliopsida; order Poales; family Poaceae; genus Triticum; species Triticum dicoccoides. The sequence goes on along the minus strand of NC_041386.1, from coordinate 743,310,196 downwards.
ATCTAGCTAATAACTATGGACCGGAAGGTCTGTGGTAAACTACTCACAACTCATCAGAGGGGCTATGGTGTTGATGTAGAAGCCCTCCATGGTCGATTCCCCCTCCGGCAGAGCGCCGGCGAAGGCTCCAAGATGGGATCTCGCGGATACAGAAGGTTACGGCGGTGGAAATTGTTTTTCGTTGGCTCCCTGGATGTTTTCGGGGTAAGTGGGTATATATAGGAGGAAGAAGTACGTCGGTGGCCGCCCGATGGGCCCACGAGATAGGGGATCGCGCCCTGTATGGATGGGCACGCCCTCCACCCTCGTGGCCGCCTTGTCTGCTTCTTGACTTGCACTCCAAGTCCTCTGGATCACGTTTGTTCCAAAAATCACGCTCCCGAAGGTTTCATTCTGTTTGGACTCCGTTTGATATTCCTTTTCTTCAAAATACTGAAATAGGCAAAAAAACAGCAATACGGGTTGGGCCTCCGGTTAGTAGGTTAGTCCCAAGAATGATATAAATGTGTAAAATAAAGCCCATAAACATCCAAAAGGGGTAATATAATAGCATGAAACAATCAAGAATCATACATAAGTTGGAGACGTATCATGCCCACTTCAATTCCTCTTCACGGAGAAGTTCTTTCAATCTCATCTCCGCATCAATTTTAGCATGAAGCTTCGTAGGTTCTAGGATTGTGGACTCGGCTTTTAAATCTAGGGACTGAATAAGTGTAAGGAGCCTTTCGTTTTCAGCCTTATAAATCCCACTAAGATGTTTAGCCCACCCACGTCAGAAGCTTCTCAAGTGCCTAATCTTATTCTCCCATCGCTCAACGGAAGTCCGACCTCCTAAATCTTTAGCCCATTCCCTGGCTATCAGATCCAAGAAGCCTTCTCTTTCGAACCACGCCAATTCGAAAGAAAAAGTATTTTTGTTCCCCAAATGCGTTGCCTCACCGGAGTCAACCAGTAGGGGGGTGTGGTCAGAGATTCCACGAGCGCTTGGACTGTTACCAGGGGACATTTCTGCTCCCATTCGACGCTCGCTAGGACTCGATCTAGTTTCTCAAACGTCGGATTTGGCAAAGTATTAACCCAAGCAAAGTTTCTACCCGAAAGCTCTATCTCTCTTAGATCCAAGCTTTCAATGATAGTATTGAACATAAATGACCACCTGCCATCAAAGTTATCATTGTTCTTATCCTCTCTCCTTCTAATAATGTTAAAGTCACCCCCAACCAAGATTGGAAGCTGCTCAGAGCCGCAGATTCGGACAAGATCTGCCAAAAACTCTGGTTTTAGTTCGGGCTGTGCGGCACCATATACCGCCACCAATGTCTAATTAAACCCATCGGCCTTTGATCTGACCCGAAACTTAACTGCGAAGTCTCCCATGACCATGCTTCAGACTTCCAGCGACTCACATCTAACCCCAAGTAAGATCCCACCTGATCTTCCTCTCAGAGGTAAGCAGTGCCAGTCAAAATCGACACCTCCCGATAAAGTATTTAAAAACTGGGGAGAGACATTGTCTCTGCCAGTTTCCGAGAGGGAGATAAAATCCAACCTATGTTCAATAGAAGCATCTGCAAGAAACCTTCTTTTAGCCGAGTCTTTCAGACCTCTGTGATGACCCACAAGTATAGGGGATCTATCGTAGTCCTTTCAATAAGTAAGAGTGTCGAACCCAACGAGGAGTAGAAGGAAATGATAAGCGGTTTTCAGCAAGGTATTCTCTGCAAGTACTGAAATAAGTGGTAACAGATAGTTTTGTGATAAGATAAATTGTAACGAACAACAAGTAACAAGAGTAAATAAAGTGCAGAAAGGTGGCCCAATCCTTTTTGTAGCAAAGGACAAGCCTGGACAAACTCTTATATAAGGAAAAGCGCTCCCGAGGACACATGGGAATATCGTCAAGCTAGTTTTCATCATGTTCATATGATTCACGTTTGGTACTTTGGTAATCTGATATGTGGGTGGACCGGTGCTTGGGTGTTGTTCTTACTTGAACAAACATACCACTTATGATTAACCTCTATTGCAAGCATCCGCAACTACAACAAAAGTATTAAGGTAAACCTAACCATAGCATGAAACATATGGATCCAAATCAGCCCCTTATGAAGCAACGCATAAACTAGGGTTTAAGCTTCTGTCACTCTAGCAACCCATCATCTACTTATTAATTTCCAATGCCTTCCTCTAGGCCCAAATAATGGTGAAGTGTTATGTAGTCGACGTTCACATAACACCACTAGAGGCTAGACAACATACATCTCATCAAAATATCGAACGAATACCAAATTCACATGACTACTAATAGCAAGACTTCTCCCTTGTCCTCAGGAACAAACGTAACTACCCACAAAGCATATTCATGTTCATAATCAGAGGGGTATTAATATGCATAAAGGGTATGAACATATGATCTTCCACCAAATAAACCAACTAGCATCAACTACAAGGAGTAATCAACACTACTAGCAACCTACTAGCACCAATCCCGAACTTGGAGACAAGAATTGGATACAAGAGATGAACTAGGGTTTGGAGATGAGATGGTGCTGGTGAAGATGTTGATGGAGATTGCCCTCTCCCGGTGAGAGGAGCGTTGGTGATGATGATGACGATGATTTCTCCCTCCCGGAGGGAAGTGTCCCCGGCAGAACAGCTCTGCCGGAGCCCTAGATTGGTTCCGCCAAAGTTCCGCCTCGTGGCGGCGGAGTCTCGTCCCGAAAGGTTGCTTATTATTTTTTCTTGACGAAAGACTTCATATAGGAGAAGATGGGCGTCGGAGAACCACCAGGGGGCCCACGAGGTAGGGGGGCGCGCCCTAGGGGGGCGCCCCCCACGCTCGTGAGCAGGGTGTGGGCCCCCTGGCCTTCATCTTTGGCGACGATTTTTCTTTATTTATTTTAAGATATTACGTGGAGTTTCAGGACTTTTGGAGTTGCGTAGAATAGGTCTCCAATATTTGCTCCTTTTCCAGCCCAGAATTCCTGCTGCCGGTATTCTCTCTCTTCATGTAAACCTTGTAAAATAAAAGAGAATAGCCATAAGTATTGTGACATAACGTGAAATAACAGCCCATAATGCAATAAATATCGATATAAAATCATGATGCAAAATGGACGTATCAACTCCCCGAAGCTTAGACCTTGCTTGTCCTCAAGCGAAAAGACGATTAACAATAAATATGTCCTCATGTTTAGAGGTAGAGGCGTCGATAAAAATAAAATACGGACATGAAGGCATCATGATTGTTCTCATAACAGCAACACATATAGATTTTGTCATATGATTACTTATGTTCAAGTGATGATCTTTTCACAATGCAAAAGTATGAATCAGAAACCTTATTGAGCACCAACAAACTATAACCTCAGTCATTGAAACAATTGCAATTTATCATAACATTGGAAAGAGTCTATGTCAAAGCTTAAAAGCAAGTCCACATACTCAACTATCATTTAGTCCTTCATAATTGCTAACACTCACGCAATACTTGTGGTTACGGAGTTTTAATGGGACACAGAGAAATATAGGGGCTTATATTTTTACCCCACAACCTTTTACCTCAAGGGTAATGTCAACAATAATAATTCATGCTCCCCTACATCCAATTAGATATATATATCATGTTCTTTCCAACATGCTGGGCTTGCCAAAGGATAAACTGAAAAAGGAAAGGTGAAGATCACCGTGACTCTTGCATAAGGTAGAGGATAATAATAAAATATAGGCCCTTCGTAGAGGGAAGTAGAGGTTGCCATGCGCTTTTATGGTTGGATGCACAAAATCTCAATGCAAAAGAACGTCACTTTATATTGCCCGTTGTGATATGAACCTTTATTATGCAGTCTGTCGCTTTTATTACTTCCACATCACAAGATCATATAAAGCTTATTTCTCCCACACATATCAATCATACATGTTTAGAGCAATTTTTACTCCTTTGCATCAATGACAACTTACTTGAAGGATCTTACTCAATCCATAGGTAGATATGGTGGACTCTCATGGCAAAACTAGTTTAAGGGTATTTGGAAGCACAAGTAGTATCTCAACTTGGTGCTGAGAATTTGGCTAGCATGAGGGGGAAAGGCAAGCTCAACATGTTAGAGGATCCATGAGAACATACTTTATCTCAGATATAAGAAAACATAACTCATCACGTTGTCTTCCTTGTCCAACATCAACTCTTTAGCATGTTATATTTTAATGAGTGCTCCCAATCATAAAAGATGTCAATGATAATATATCTATATGTGAAACCTCTCTTTCCTTATTACTTCCTATTAATTGCAACGATGGCCAAAGCTATGTTTGCCAACTCCCAACAACTTTTAATCATCATACTCTTTCTAGGTGAAGTCATTACTCTCAATAAGATCAATATGAACTCTTTGTTTCTTTTTATTCTTTTTCTTCTTTCTTTTCTTTTATTCACCCAAGATCATGGCAAAATAATCAAGCCCTTGACTCAACACTAATCTTTATTATATATATAGCTCACGGACTCGATTACATAGAGAGATCATAAAGCAAAACTCAAAACTAGATCATGCCATGACTTTATTCTACTAGATCAAGATACTACTAAAAGGATCAAACTAAGAAAAACGGTAAAGATAGGAGTTGTGATGGTGATACGATACCGGGGCACCTCCCCCAAGCTTGGAAGTTCCCAAGGGGGAGTGCCCATACCCAGGTGATTATGTCTCCTTCGTTGTCGAAGAAGGTGGAGGTGTTGTTGATGATGAGGGCTTGTCGTCCATCTTCCATACCATAGGCTCACCATCATAGAAGGATGATCGAGTCTCCGGAATCCTCAAATCTGCAGCCAAACTCATCCTTTTGAATCTATATTCATACTCACAGTTTTGATTTTGCAGATCATAAATTTGGGCTTGGAGGTGCTCAATCTTCTCATGTAGCTTGAAGATGGCCTCCTCGGTGTTCTTGGCATCCGGCTCGTAGTTGTTGGTGAACTCCGCCAGCATCATGTGGCTAGGGTTGATTCCACACTCCACCATCCCCTGGCACTTGAAAACTTGTTGCTCCATTGCTTCGAGCCTCGACTCCACGCTTCCGGTTCCCTTTGGTCCCTCAGCATCGCGGATGTGCAACAACCCATCACGCATCTCAATGGTTTGAGGGTGTCGCAGCACCTCCGTGAGGTAAGGGTTGATCACCTTCTCGAAGAACTTGTCCTTGGAAGCACTTGGGGACGTCATGATGATCTAGACCTGTCAGAAAAACAGTTCGGAAAAAGAACAGGAGAGTTTGCGTGATACGAGAGTCAAAACCTTCGGGAGAATATATAATGAATTTTTACCGACCAAAATACGTATCGTGCAAGAAAACGGAGTCCGGAGGGAACACGGGGTGCTCACGAGGTAGGGGGCGCGCCCAGGGGGTAGGGCGCGCCTACCACCCTCGTGGGGCCCTCGTGTCCTTCCCGGACTGCTACTTATTTTTCTATTTTTATAAATATTCCAAAACGGAGAAATATTGCCTTAAAAATTGTTTTGGAGTCAGTTTACTTACCGTACCACATACCTACTCCTTTTTGGAGTCTGAAACGTTCCAGAAAGTGTCCGTTATGTATTCCTCCGGGGTTATAGTTTCAATAATATTGGTTTCAACATTTATGGGATTACCTGAAATATAATGTTTGATCCTTTGACCGTTTACCACCTTCGGATTTGTACCTTCGAAGTTGTTGATTATTATGGCACCGGAATGATAGACCTCCTCGATAACATAGGGACCTTCCCATTTAGAGAGAAGTTTTCCTGCAAAAAATCTTAAACGAGAGTTGTATAGCAATACATAATCACCTACATTAAACTCACGCTTTTGTATCCTTTTGTCATGCCATCTTTTAACTTTTTCTTTAAACAACTTAGCATTTTCATAAGCTTGGGTTCTCCATTCATCAAGTGAGCTAATATCAAATAACCTTTTCTCACCGGCAAGTTTGAAATCATAGTTGAGCCCTTTAATAGCCCAATATGCCTTATGTTCTAGTTCGGGAGGTAAGTAACATGCTTTTCCATAAACCATTTTATACAGAAACATACCCATAGGATTCTTATATGCAATTCTATATGCCCATAATGCATCATCAAGTTTCTTGGACCAATTCTTTCTACACCTATTAACAGTCTTTTGCAAAATTAATTTGAGCTCTCTATTGCTCAATTATACTTGACCACTAGACTGCGGGTGATAAGGAGACGCAATTCTTTGATTAGCGTCATATTTAGCAAGCATTTTACAGAAAGCACCATGAATAAAGTGTGAACCACCATCAATCATTAAATATCTAGGGACTCCAAACCTCAGAAAAATAACTTCCTTACGCATTTTAATAGAAGTGTTATGATCAGCACTACTAGTTGGAATAACTTCTACCCACTTAGTAACGTAATCAACAGCAACCAAAATATGTGTATATCCATTAGAGGCAGGAAAAGGTCCCATATAATCAAAGCCCCAAACATCAAATGGTTCAATAACAAGTGAATAATTCATAGGCATTTCTTGACGTCTACTAATATTACCAATTCTTTGACATTCATCGCAAGACAAAACAAACTTACGGGCATCCTTGAAGAGAATAGGCCAATAAAAACCGGATTGCAATACCTTATGTGTAGTTCTATCTCCAGCGTGGTGTCCTCCATAAGCCTCGGAGTGGCACTTGCGTAGGATCTGTTCCTGTTCATGCTCAGGTACACAACGTCTAATAACACCATCTACTCCTTCTTTATAAAGATGTGGGTCATAATGTCACAAATCATAGAAAAACTTTTTCATTTGTTGGTATGTGAAGCTAGGTGGTATAAATTTAGCAACAATATAATTAGCATAATCAGCATACCAAGGAGTGCTACGAGAAGTGCTTATGACATTTAAATGTTCATGAGGAAAGCTATCATCAATAGGTAGTGGTCATCAAGAACATTCTCTAACCTAGATAAGTTATCTGCAACGGAGTTCTCAGCTCCTTTTCTATCAACAATATGCAAATCAAATTCTTGCAGCAAGAGAACCCATCTAATAAGTCTAGGTTTTGCATCTTTCTTTTCCATAAGATATTTAATAGTAGCATGATCAGTGTGAATAGTTAGTTTAGAATCAACAATATAGGTTCTGAATTTATCACAAGCAAATACTACTACTAAAAGTTCCTTTTCGGTAGTAGCATAATTTCTTTGAGCATTGTCTAGAGTCTTACTAGCATAATGGATAACATTTAATTTCTTATCAACTCTTTGCCCTAGAACAGCACCTACAGCATAATCACTAGCATCACACATAATTTCAAAGGGTAAATTCCAACCAGGTGGCTGAACAACAGGTGCAGAGACTAATGCTTTCTTGAGTATTTCAAATGCTTCTACACAATCATCATCAAAGACAAACGGTACATCTTTTTGTAATAAATTAGTCAGAGGCCGAGAAATTTTTGAGAAGTCCTTAATGAACCTCCTATAAAATCCGGCGTGACCAAGGAAACTTCTTATACCTTTGATGTCCTTGGGACATGGCATCTTTTCAATAGCATCAACCTTGGCTTTATCAACTTCAATACCTCTTTCAGAAACTTTGTGCCCCAAGACAATACCTTCATTAACCATAAAGTGGCACTTTTCCCAATTCAAGACAAGATTAGTTTCTTCACATCTCTGCAAAACTCGATCAAGATTGCTCAAGCAATCATCAAAAGAGGAACCATAGACGGAAAAATTGTCCATGAAAACCTCACAAATTTTTTCACAAAAATCGGAGAATATAGCCATCATGCATCTTTGAAAGGTAGCAGGTGCATTACATAAACCAAAAGGCATACGTCTATAAGCAAAAGTACCGAAAGGGCAAGTAAAAGTAGTCTTTGATTGATCTTTAGCCGACACAGGTATTTGAGAGAAACCAGAATAACCATCTAGAAAGCAATAATGTGTATGTTTGCATAATCTTTCTAGCATTTGATCAATAAAAGGTAAGGGGTAATGATCTTTCTTAGTGGCTTTATTTAATTTGCGGAAATCAATTACCATCCTATAAAATGTGACAATTCTTTGCGGGATCAATTCATCTTTATCATTAGGGACAACAGTAATACCTACCTTCTTAGGGACACAATGGACAGGACTTACCCACTGACTATCAGCAATGGGATAAATTATACCTGCCTCCAGAAGCTTGAGTATTTCTTTTCTTACCACTTCTTTCATTTTAGGATTCAAACATTGTTGAGGATCACGAACTGGTTTGACATAGAGTGGGACTAATGCCCTTAAGATCATCAAGAGTATATCCAATAACGGCACAGTGCTTCTTTAGAGTTTTCAATAATCTTTCTTCTTCATGCTCTGAAAGGTTAGCACTAATAATAACAGGATATATTTTCTTTTCATCAAGATAAGCATATTTAAGATTATCAGGCAACGGTTTAAGCTCAAACACGGGATCACCCTTGGGTGGAGGAGGATCCCCTAGGATTTCAACAGGCAAATTGTGTTGCAGAATAGGTTCCTGTTTAAAGAATACTTCATCTATTTCCTTTCTCTCATTCATAAACATATCATTTTCATGGTCTAGCAAATATTGTTCTAAAGGATCACTAGGAGGTACGGCAATAGAAGCAAGACCAATAATTTCATCCTTACTAGGCAATTCTTCCTCACGATGTTGTTTACTAAATTTAGAGAAATTAAACTCATGAATCATATCATCCAAGCCAATAGTAACAACATTCTTTTCGCAATCTATCTTAGCATTGACAGTGTTCAAGAAGGGTCTACCAAATATAATAGGACAAAAGCTATCTTGTGGGGAACTGAGAACAAGAAAATCAGCGGGTGATACGTCCATTTTGCATCATGCTTTTATGTCAATATTTATTGCATTATGGGCTGTTATTTCACGTTATGTCACAATACTTATGGCTATTCTCTCTTATTTTACAAGGTTTACATGAAGAGGGAGAATGTCGGCAGCTGGAATTCTAGGCTGGAAAAGGAGCAAATATTGAAGGACTATTCTGCGCAACTCCAAAAGTCCTGAAACTCCACGGAATACCTTAGAATAATAAAGAAAAATCGTCGCCAAAGATGAAGGCCAGGGGTCCCACACCCCGCTCATGAGGGTGGGGGACGCGCCCTCCCCCCTGGGCGCGCCCCCTACCTCGTGGGCCCCCTGTGGCTCTCCGACGTCCATCTTCTCCCATATTAAGTCTTTCGATGAGAAAAAATAGCAGAGAACCTTTCAAGACAAAACTCCGCCGCCACGAGGCGGAACCTTGGCGGAACCAATCTAGGGCTCCGGCAGAGCTTTTCTGCCGAGGACACTTCCCTCCGGGAGGGGGAAATCATCACCATCGTCATCACCAACGCTCCTCTTATCGGGAGAGGTCAATCTCCATCAACATCTTCATCAGCACCATCTCATCTCCAAACCGTAGTTCATCTCTTGTATCCAATTCTTGTCTCCAGGTCTGGGATTGGTGCTAGTAGGTTGCTAGTAGTGTTGATTACTCTTTGTAGTTGATGCTAGTTGGTTTATTTGGTGGAAGATCATATGTTCAGATCCTATATGCACATTATTACCCCTCTGATTATGAACATGAATATGCTTTGTGAATAGTTACGTTTGTTCCTCAGGACAAGGGAGAAGTCTTGCTATTAGTAGTCATGTGAATCTGGTATTCGTTCGATATTTTGATAAGATGTATGTTGTCTAACCTCAAGTGGTGTTATGTGAACGTCAACTACATAACACTTCACCATTATTTGGGCCTAGAGGATGGCATTGGGAAGTAATAAGTAGATGATGGGTTGCTAGAGTGACAGAAGCTTAAACCCTAGTTTATGCGTTGCTTCGTAAGGGGCTGATTTGGATCCATATGTTTCATGCTATGGTTAGGTTTACCTTAATACTTTTGTTGTAGTTGCGGATGCTTGCAATAGAGGTTAATCATAAGTGGGATGTTTGTTCAAGTAAGAACAGCACCCAAGCACCGGTCCACCCACATATCAAATTATCAAAGTACCGGACGCGAATCATATGAACGTGATGAAAACTAGCTTGACGATGTTCCCATGTGTCCTCGGGAGCGCTTTTCCTATTATAAGAGTTTGTCCAGGCTTGTCCTTTGCTAAAAAAAGGATTGGGCCACCTTGCTGCACCTTATTTACTTTTGTTACTTGTTCCTTATTACAATTTACCTTATCACAAAACTATCTGTTACCACTTATTTCAGTACTTGCAGAGAATACCTTGCTGAAAACCGCTTATCATTTCCTTCTGCTCCTCGTTGGGTTCGACACTCTTACTTATCGAAAGGACTACGATAGATCTCCTATACTTGTGGGTCATCAAGACTCTTTTCTGGCGCCATTGCCGGGGAGTGAAGCGCATTTGGTAGGTGGAATTTGGTAAGGAAAATTTTATTTAGTATGCTGAAATTTTCTGTCACTTGTTACTATGGAAAGTAATTGTTTGAGGGGCTTGTTCGGGGTATCTTCACCCCATCCGGTTGAGCCAAGGGTTGCTCCTCAACCTACTGAACCTACTGAACCAATTGAAAATGAAACTCCTTTTGGAATTCCTTCGGGTATGATGGAAAAACTGGTAGCTAACACTTTCGCAGGAGATGGAACAAAGCATCCTGACGAACATGTACGCTTTGTGGATGATATTTGTGGACTATTTAAGCTTTCAGGTATACCCGATGATGTTGTTAAGAAGAAGGCTTTCCCTTTATCTTTGGAGGGAGACGCATTGACATGGTATAGTCTATGTGATGCTACGAGATCATGGAACTATAAAAGAGTGAAATTGGAATTTCATCAAAGGTATTACCATATGCATCTTGTTCATCGTGATCGCAATTATATATATAATTTTTGGCCTCGCGAAGGAGAAAGCATCGCTCAAGCTTGGGGGAGGCTTAAATCAATGTTATATTCATGCCCCAATCATGAGCTCTCAAAATTGACAATTCTCCAGATTTTTTATGCTCGGCTTTCTGATAGCAATCGCACCATGCTCGATCTTCTTGTGCTGGCTCTTTTATGATGAAGCCTATTGAATTTGGATGGAATTTATTGGATAGAATTAAATGCAACTCTGAAGATTGGGACCTCGACGAAGGTAAGGAGTCAGGTATGACACCTAATTTTGATTGTGTTAAATCTTTTATTGATACCGATATTTTCCGTAAGTTTAGCACTAAATATGGACTTGACTCTGATATAGTAGCTTCTTTCTGTGAATCTTTTCCTACTTATGTTGATCTCCCCAAGGAGAAGTGGTTTAAATATCATCCTCCGATAGAAGTAAAAGTAGTTGCACCTATTAAAGTTGAAGAAAAGACTGTCACTTATAATGGTCTTATTGTTCCCACCTCTTATGTTGAGAAACCACCTTTCCCTGTTAGAGTAAAGGATCATGCTAAAGCTTCAACTGTTGTTCGTAAAAGCAATATTAGGACTTATACACCTCGTGAACAAGTCAAAGTAGAACCTAATATTGCCATTGTTAAAGATCTCTTGTCTGATAATATCGATGGGCATGTTATTGAATTCCAGGGTGAAACTGCTAGAATTGCTAAACCTTGTGTTAAAGATAAGCATAGACCTGTGGTAGGCGTGCCTGTTATTTCTGTTAAAATAGGAGATCATTGTTATCATGGCTTATGTGATATGGGTGCTAGTGCTAGTGTTATACCCATTGACTTATATAAAGAAATTATGCATGATATCGCACCTGCCGAGTTAGAAGATATTGATGTTACAATTAAACTTGCCAATAGAGATACTATATTTGCAATGGGAATTGTTAGAGATGTTGAAGTCTTGTGTGGAAAAACCAAATATCCTGCTGATTTCCTTGTTCTTGGTTCTCCACAAGATAGCTTTTGTCCCATTATTTTTGGTAGACCCTTCTTAAATACTGTTAATGCTATGATAGACTACAAAAAGAATGTTGTTACTGTTGGCTTGGATGATATGGTTCATGAGTTTAATTTCTCTAAATTTAGTAAACAACATCGTGAGGAAGAATTGCCTAGTAAGGATGAAATTATTGGTCTTGCTTCTATTGCCGTACCTCCTAGTGATCCTTTGGAACACTATTTGCTAGACCATGAAAAAGAGATGTTCATGAATGAAAGAAGGGAAATAGATGAAGTATTCTTTAAACAGGAACCTATTCTACAACATAATTTGCCTGTTGAAATCCTAGGGGATCCTCCTCCACCCAAGGGTGACCCCGGGTTTGAGCTTAAACCGTTGCCTGATAATCTTAAATATGCTTATCTTGATGAAAAGAAAATATACCCTGTTATTATTAGTGCTAACCTTTCAGAGCATGAAGAAGAAAGATTATTGAAAACTCTGAAGAAGCGCCGTGCTGCTATTGGGTATACTCTCGATGATCTTAAGGGCATTAGTCCCACTCTATGTCAACATAAAATAAATTTGGAAGCGGATGCCAAACCAGTTCGTGATCCTCAACGACGTTTGAATCCTAAAATGAAAGAAGTTGTAAGAAAAGAAATACTCAAGCTCCTAGTCAGTGGGTAAGTCATGTCCATTGTGTCCCTAAGAAGGGAGGTATTACTGTTGTCCCTAATGATAAAGATGAATTGATTCCGCAAAGAATTATCACAGGTTATAGGATGGTAATTGATTTCCGTAAATTAAATAAGGCTACTAAGAAAGATCATTACCCTTTACCTTTTATTGATCAAATGCTAGAAAGACTATGCAAACATACACATTATTGCTTTCTAGATGGTTATTCTGGTTTCTCCCAAATAACTGTGTCGGCTAAAGTTCAATCAAAGACTACTTTTACATGCCCTTTTGGTACTTTTGCTTATAGACGTATGCCTTTTGGTTTATGTAATGCACCTGCTACCTTTCAAAGATGCATGATGGCTATATTCTCTGACTTTTGTGAAAAGATTTGTGAGGTTTTCATGGATGACTTTTCCGTCTATGGTTCCTCTTTTGATGATTGCTTGAGCAATCTTGATCGAGTTTTGCAGAGATGTGAAGAAACTAATCTTGTCTTGAATTGGGAAAAGTGCCACTTTATGGTTAATGAAGGTATTGTCTTGGGGCACAAAGTTTCTGACAGAAGTATTGAAGTTGATAAAGCCAAGGTCGATGCTATTGAAAAGATGCCATATCCAAAGGACATCAAAGGTATAAGAAGTTTCCTTGGTCACGCCGAATTTTATAGGAGGTTCATTAAGGACTTCTCAAAAATCTCTCGGCCTCTGACTAATTTATTACAAAAAGATGTACCGTTTGTCTTTGATGATGATTGTGTAGAAGCATTTGAAATACTTAAGAAAGCATTAGTCTCTGCACCTATTGTTCAGCCACCTGATTGGAATTTACCCTTTGAAATTATGTGTGATGCTAGTGATTATGATATAGGTGCTGTTCTAGGGCAAAGAGTTGATAAGAAATTGAATGTTATCCATTATGCTAGTAAGACTCTAGACAATGCTCAAAGAAATTATGCTACTACCGAAAAGGAATTTTTAGCAGTGGTGTTTGCTTGCGATAAGTTTAGACCTTATATTGTTGATTCCAAAGTTACTATTCACACTGATCATGCTGCTATTAAATATCTTATGGAAAAGAAGGATGCAAAACCTAGACTTATTAGATAGGTTCTCCTGCTTCAAGAATTTGATTTACATATTGTTGATAGAAAGGGAGCCGAGAACCCCGTTGCAGACAACTTGTCTAGGCTAGAGAATGTTCTTGAAGACCCACTACCTATTGATGATAGCTTTCCTGATGAGCAATTAAATGTCATAAGTACTTCTTGTAGCACTCCTTGGTATGATGATTATGCTAATTATATTGTTGCTAAATTTATACCACCTAGCTTCACATACCAGCAAAAGAAAAAGTTTTTTCTATGACTTGCGACATTACTTTTGGGATGACCCACATCTTTATAAAGAAGGAGTAGATGGTGTCATTAGACGTTGTGTACCTGAGCATGAACAGGAACAGATCCTACGCAAGTGTCACTCTGAAGCTTATGGAGGACATCACGCTAGAGATAGAACTGCACATAAGGTATTGCAATCTGGTTTTTATTGGCCTACTCTCTTCAAGGATGCCCGTAAGTTTGTTTTGTCTTGCGATGAATGTCAAAGAATTGGTAATATCAGTAGACGTCAAGAAATGCCTATGAATTATTCACTTGTTATTGAGCCATTTGATGTTTGGGCTTTGATTATATGGGACCTTTTCCAGCCTCTAATGGTTACACTCATATTCTAGTTGCTGTTGATTACGTTACTAAGTGGGTGGAAGCTATTCCAACTAGTAGTGCTGATCATAACACTTCTATTAAAATGCTTAAGGAAGTTATTTTTCCGAGGTTTGGAGTCCCTAGATATTTAATGACTGATGGCGGTTCACACTTTATTCATGGTGCTTTCCGTAAGATGCTTGCTAAATACAACGTTAATCATAGAATTGCATCTCCTTATCACCCGCAGTCTAGTGGTCAAGTAGAATTGAGCAATAGGGAGCTCAAATTAATTTTACAAAAGACTGTCAATAGGTCTAGAAAGAATTGGTCCAAGAAACTTGATGATGCATTATGGGCCTATAGAACTGCTTATAAAAATCCTATGGGTATGTCTCCTTGCAAAATGGTCTATGGAAAAGCTTCTCACTTACCTCTCGAATTAGAACATAAGGCATATTGGGCTATTAAAGAGCTCAACTATGATTTCAAACTTGCTGGTGAGAAGAGGTTATTTGATATTAGCTCACTTGGTGAATGGAGAGCCCAAGCTTATGAAAATGCCAAGTTGTTTAAAGAAAAAGTTAAAAGATGGCGTGACAAGAGGATACAAAAGCGTGAGTTTAATGTCGGTGATTATGTATTGTTATACAACTCTCATTTAAGATTTTTTGCAGGAAAACTTCTCTCTAAATGGGAAGGTCCCTCGTTATCGAGGAGGTCTATCATTCCGGTGCCATAAAAATTAACAACTTCGCAGGCACAAATCCGAAGGTGGTAAACGGTTAAAGGATCAAACACTTTATCTCAGGTAATCCTATAAATGTTGAAACTAATATTATTGAAACCGTGGCCCCGGAGGAGTACATAAAGGACACTTTTCAGAACGTTCCAGACTCCGAAAAGGAATAGGTATGTGGTACGGTAAGTAAACCGACTCCAAAGCAATTTTTAAGGCAATATTTCTCTGTTTTGGAATATTTAGAAAAATAGAAAAATAAGTACCAGTCCGGGGAGGACACGAGGGTGGACGGCGCGCCCTACCCCCCTGGGTGCGCCCCCCTGCCTCGTGAGCACCTCGTATGCCCTCCGGACTCCGTTTTCTTGCACGATACGTATTTTGGTCGGTAAAAATTCATTATATATTCTCCCGAAGGTTTTGACTCCCGTATCACGCAAATATCCCATGTTCTTGTTTCGAGCTATTTTTCTGACAGGTCTAGATCATCATGACGACCTCAAGTGGTTCCAAGGACAAGTTCTTCGAGAAGGTGATCAACCCTTACCTCGCGGAGGTGCTGCGACACCCTCAAACCATTGAGATGTGTGATGGGTTGCTGCACATCCGCGATGCTGAGGGACCAAAGGGAACCAGAAGCGCGGAGTCGAGGCTCGAAGCAATGGAGCAACAAGTTTTCAAGTGCCAGGGG
Source organism: Triticum dicoccoides (assembly GCF_002162155.2). Lineage (NCBI taxonomy): Eukaryota > Viridiplantae > Streptophyta > Magnoliopsida > Poales > Poaceae > Triticum > Triticum dicoccoides. The sequence continues at coordinate 743,294,480 of NC_041386.1, read as the reverse complement.
ATGGTGGAGCATGGAATCAACGCTACCCACAAGATGCTCGCGGAGTTCACCAATAACTACGAGCCGGATGCCAAGAGGACCGAGGAGTCCATCTTCAAGCTACATGAGAAGATCGAGCACCTCCAAGCCCAAATATATGATCTGCAAAACCAAAACTGTGAGTATGAATATAGATTCAAAAGGATGAGTTTGGCTGCAGATTTGAGGATCCCGGAGACTCAATCATCCTTCTACGATGGTGAGCCTATGCCCTGGAAGGTGGACGACAAGCTTGCATCATCATCAACAACAACTCTACCGCCAACAACAAAGAAGGAGACGTAATCACATGGGTATGGGCACTCCCCTTGGCAACTGCCAAGCTTGGGGGAGGTGCCCTGGTATCGTATCACCATCACAACTCCTATCTTTATAGTTTTTCTTAGTTTGATCCTATTAGTAGTATCTTAATTTAGTAGAATAAAGTCGTGGCATGATCTAGTTTTGAGTTTTGCTTTATGATATTTCTTTGTAATCGAGTCCGTGAGCTATATAATAAAGATTAGTGTTGAGTCAAGGGCTTGAGTATTTTGCCATGATCTTGGGTGATTAGAGGAAAAAGAATAAAAAGAATCAAAGAGTTCATATTGATCTTAGTGAAAGTAATGACTTCACATAGAAAGAGTATGGTGATTAAAAGTTGTTGGGATTTGGCAAATATAGCTTTGGTCATCGTTGCAATTAATAGGAAGTAATAAGGAAAGAGAGGTTTCACATATAGATATATCATCATTGACATCTTTTATGATTGGGAGCACTCATTAAAATATGACATGCTAAAGACTTGATGTTGGACAAGGAAGACAACATAATGAGTTATGTTTTCTTATATCTGAGATAAAGTATGTTGTCATGGATCCTCTAACATGTTGAGCTTGCCTTTCCCCCTCATGCTAGCCAAATTCTCAGCACCAAGTAGAGATACTACTTGTGCTTCCAAATACCCTTAAATCAGTTTAGCCATGAGAGTCCACCATATCTACCTATGGATTGAGTAAGATCCTTCAAGTAAGTTGTCATCGATGCAAGCAATAAAAATTGCTCTCTAAATATGCATGACTTATTAGTGCAGAGAAATAAGCTTTGTACGAACTTGTTGTGGACGCAATAAAAGCGACGGACTGCATAATAAAGGTTCACATACAAGGGGCAATATAAAGTGACGTTCTTTTGCATTAAGATTTTGTGCATCCAACCATAAAAGCGCATGGCAACCTCTGCTTCCCTCTGCGAAGGGCCTATCTTTTATTATTATACTCTACCTATTGCAAGAGTCACGGTGATCTTCACCCTTCCTTTTCATTTTATCCTTTGGCAAGCTCAGCATGTTGGAAAGAGTATGATATACATATCCAATTGGATGTGGGGGAGCATTAATTGTTATTGTTGACATTACCCTTGAGGTAAAAGGTTGTGGGGCAAAACTATAATCCCCTATCTTTCTCTGTGTCCGATTAAAACTCCGTAACCACAAGTATCGCGTGAGTGCTAGCAATTATGAAGGACTAAATGATAGTTTAGTATGTGGGCTTGCTTTTAAGCTCTGACATAGACTCTTTCCAATGTTATGACAAATTGCAATTGCTTCAATGACTGAGATTATAATTGTTAGTGCCCAATAATGTTTCTGATTCACGCTTTGGCTTTGTGAATGGGTCATTACTTGAACATAAGTAATCATATGACAAAATCTATTTATGTTGCTATTATGAAACAATCATGATGCCTTCATGTCCGTATTTTGTTTTTATCGACGCATCTACCTCTAAACATGAGGACATATTTATTGTTATCGGCTTTTCGCTTGAGGACAAGCGAGGTCTAAGCTTGGGGGAGTTGATACGTCCATTTTGCATCATGCTTTTATGTCAATATTTATTGCATTATGGGTTGTTATTTCACGTTATGTCACAATACTTATGGCTATTCTCTCTTATTTTACAAGGTTTACATGAAGAGGGAGAATGCCGGCAGCTGGACTTCTAGGCTGGAAAAGGAGCAAATATTGAAGCACTATTCTGCGCAACTCCAAAAGTCCTGAAACTCCACGGAATACCTTAGAATAAATAAAGAAAAATCGTCGCCAAAGATGAAGGCCAGGGGGCCCACACCGTGCTCACGAGGGTGGGGGGCGCGCCCTCCCCCCTGGGCGCGCCCCCCTACCTCGTGGGCCCCCTGGTGGCTCTCTGACACCCATCTTCTCCTATATGAAGTCTTTCGTCAAGAAAAAATAATAAGCAACCTTTTAGGACGAGACTCCACCGCCACGAGGCGGAACCTTGGCGGAACCAATCTAGGGCTCCAGCAGAGCTTTTCTGTCGGGGACACTTCCCTTTGGGAGGGGGAAATCATCACCATCGTCATCACCAATGCTCCTCTCAGCGGGAGAGGGGAATCTCCATCAACATCTTCATCAGCACCATCTCATCTCCAAACCCTAGTTCATCTCTTATATCCAATTCTTGTCTCCATATCCGGGATTGGTGCTAGTAGGTTGCTAGTAGTGTTGATTACTCTTTGTAGTTGATGCTAGTTGGTTTATTTGGTGGAAGATCACATGTTCAGATCCTATATGCACATTATTACCCCTCTGATTATGAACATGAATATGCTTTGTGAGTAGTTACGTTTGTTCCTGAGGACAAGGGAGAAGTCTTGCTATTAGTAGTCATGTGAATCTGGTATTCGTTCGATATTTTGATAAGATGTATGTTGTCTAACCTCTAGTGGTGTTATTGTTGGAAATATGCCCTAGAGGCAATAATAAATTAGTTATTATTATATTTCCTTGTTCATGATAATCGTTTAATATCCATGCTATAATTGTATTGATAGGAAGCTCAGATACATGTGTGGGTACATAGACAACACCATGTCCCTAGTAAGCCTCTAGTTGACTAGCTCGTTGATCAATAGATGGTTACGGTTTCCTGACCATGGACATTGGATGTCATTGATAACGGGATCACATCATTAGGAGAATGATGTGATGGACAAGACCCAATCCTAAGCCTAGCACAGAGATCGTGTAGTTCGTATGCTAAAGCTTTTCTAATGTCAAGTATCTTTTCCTTAGACCATGAGATTGTGCAACTCCCGGATACCGTAGAATGCTTTGGGTGTACCAAACATCACAATGTAACTGGGTGGCTATAAAGGTGCACTACAGGTATCTCCAAAAGTGTCTGTTGGGTTGGCACGAATCGAGGCTGGGATTTGTCACTCCGTGTGACGGAGAGGTATCTCTGGGCCCACTCGGTAGGACATCGTCATAATGTGCACAATGTGACCAAGGGGTTGATCACGGATGATGTGTTACGGAACGAGTAAAGAGACTTGCCAGTAACGAGATTGAACAAGGTATCGGCATACCGACGATCGAATCTCGGGCAAGTACAATACCGCTAGACAAAGGGAATTGTATACGGGATTGATTGAGTCCTTGACATCGTGGTTCATCCGATGAGATCATCGTGGAACATGTGGGAGCCAACATGGGTATCCAGATCCTGCTGTTGGTTATTGACCGGAGAACGTCTCGGTCATGTCTGCTTGATTCCTGAACCCGCAGGGTCTACACACTTAAAGTTCGATGATGCTAGGGTTATAGGGAATAGATATACGTGGTTACCGAATGTTGTTCGGAGTCCCGGATGAGATCCCGGACGTCACGAGGAGTTCCGGAATTGTCCGGAGGTAAAGATTTATATATGGGAAGTCCTGTTTTGGTCACCGGAAAAGTTTCAGGTTTTATCGGTAACGTACTGGGACCACCGGGAGGGTCTCGGGGGTCCACCAAGTGGGGCCACCATCCCCGGAGGGCTGCATGGGCCAAGTGTGGGAGGGTACCAGCCCCAGGTGGGCTGGTGCCCCCCCCCCCACACACACAAGGGCCCAAGGCGCCTAGGGTTTGGGGAGGGGGCGCCCCACCTAGCTTGGGGGGCAAGTTCCCCCCTCTTCCCCCCCCCCTTGGCCGCCACCCTAGATGGGTTTGGGGCTGCCGCACCCCTTGGGGTGGAAATCCTAGAGGGGGCGCACCCCCTCCCTCTCCCCTATATATACTTGAGGACTTTGGGGCTGCCAACATATGAGTTTTGACCTCTCCCTGGCGCAGCCCTACCTCTCTTTCTCCTCATATCTCGCGGTGCTTGGCGAAGCCCTGCAGGATTTCCACGCTCCTCCACCACCACCACGCCGTTGTGCTGCTGCTGGACGGAGTCTTCCTCAACCTCTCCCTCTCTCCTTGCTGGATCAAGGCATGGGAGATGTCACCGGGCTGTACGTGTGTTGAACGCGGAGGTGCCATCCATTCGGCACTAGGATCTCCGGTGATTTGGATCACGACGAGTACGACTCCTTCAACCCCGTTCTCTTGAACGCTTCCGCTTAGCGATCTACAAGGGTATGTAGATGCACTCTCCTCTCTCTCTCATTGCTAGTTTCTCCTTAGATAGATCTTGGTGACACGTAGGAAAATTTTAAATTTCTGCTACGTTCCCCAACAGTGGCATCATGAGCTAGGTCTATTGCGTAGATTCTTTGCACGAGTAGAACACAAAGTAGTTGTGGGCATTGATTTTGTTCAATATTCTTACCGTTACTAGTCCAATCTTGTTTCGACGGTATTATGGGATGAAGCGGCCCGGACCGACCATACACGTACACTTACGTGAGACAGGTTCCATCGACTGACATGCACTTGGTGCATAAGGTGGCTAGTGGGTGCCAGTCTCTCCCACTTTAGTCGGAATGGATTCGATAAAAAGGGTCCTTATGAAGGGTAAATGGAAATTGGCATATCACGTTGTGGTTTTGCGTAGGTAAGAAACGTTCTTGCTAGAAACCCATAGCAGCCACGTAAAACATGCAAACAACAATTAGAGGACGTCTAACTTGTTTTTGCAGGGTATGCTATGTGATGTGATATGGACAAGAAGAATGTGATGAATGATATGTGATGTATGAGATTGATCATGTTCTTGTAATAGGAATCACAACTTGCATGTCGATGAGTATGACAACCGGCAGGAGCCATAGGAGTTGTCTTAATTTATTGTATGACCTGCGTGTCATTAAACAAATGCCATGTAATTACTTTACTTTATTGCTAACCGGTAGCCATAGTAGTATAAGTAATAAGTTGGCGAGACAACTTCATGGAGACACGATGATGGAGATCATGATGATGGAGATCATGGTGTCATGCCGGTGACGATGATGATCATGGAGCCTCGAAGATGGAGATCAAAAGGAGCAAAATGATATTGGCCATATCATGTCACTATTTGATTGCATGTGATGTTTATCATGTTTATACATCTTATTTACTTAGAATGACGGTAGTAAATAAGATGATCCCTCATTAAAATTTCAAGAAAGTGTCCCCCCTAACTATGCACCGTTGCGAAAGTTCGTCGTTTCGAAGCACCACGTGATGATCGGGTGTGATAGATTCTAACGTTCACATACAACGGGTGTAAGCCAGATTTACACACGCGAAACACTTAGGTTAACTGGACGAGCCTAGCATGTACAAACATGGCCTCGGAACACAAGAGACCGAAAGGTCGAGCATGAGTCGTATGGAGGATACGATCAACATGAAGATGTTCACCGGTGATGACTAGTCCGTCTCACATGATGATCGGACACGGCCTAGTTGACTCGGATCATGTAATCACTTAGATGACTAGAGGGATGTCTATCTGAGTAGGAGTTCATTAGATGAACTTAATTATCCCGAACATAGTCAAAAGCCCTTTGCAAATTATGTCATAGCTCGCGCTATAGTTCCATTGTTTTAGATATGTTCCTAGAGAAAATATAGTTGAAGGTTGACAGTAGCGATTATGCGATCAGTAAAAAGCTTATGTCCTTAATGCACCGCTCAGTGTGCAGAACCCCAAACGTCGTCTGTGGATGTTGCGAACATCGGACATACATGTTTTGATAACTATGTGATAGTTCAGTTAAACGGTTTAGAGTTGAGGCACCAAAGACGTTTTCGAAACATCGCGGAACATATGAGATGTTTCGAGGGCTGAAATTGGGATTTCAGGCTCGTGTCCACGTCAAGAGGTATAAGACCTCCGACGATTTTCTTAGCCTGCAAACTAAAGGATAAAAGCTCAATCGTTGAGCTTGTGCTCAGATTGTCTGAGTGCAACAATCACTTGAATCGAGTGGGAGTTGATCTTCCAGATGAGATAGTGATGTTTCTCAAAGTCATTGCCACCAAGCTACTAGAGCTTCGTGATGAACTATAACATATCAGGGATAGATATGATGATCCTTGAGGTATTCACGATGTTTGACACCGTGAAAGTAGAAACCAAGAAGGTGCATCAATTGTTGATGGTTGGTGAAACCACTAGTTTCAAGAAGGGTAAGGGCAAGAAGGGATATTTCATGAAACGGCAAATCAGCTGCTGCTCCAGTAAAGAATCCCAAGGTTGAACCTAAACCCAAGACTAAGTGCTTCTGTAATAAGGGGAACAACCACTGGAGCAGGATTACCCTAGATACTTGGTAGATAAGAAGGTTGGCAAGGTCGATAGAAGTATATTGGATATACATTATGTTAATGTGTACTTTACTAGTACTCCTAGTAGCACTAGGGTATTAGATACCGGTTCGGTTGCTAAGTGTTAGTAACTCGAAATAAAAGCTACGGAATAAACGAAGACTAGCTAAAGGTGAGTTGACGATATGTGTTGGAAGTGTTCCCAAGTTTGATGCGATCAAACATCGCACGCTCCCTCTACCATCAAGATTAGTATTAAACCTGAATAATTGTCATTTGGTGTTTGCGTTGAGCATAGACATGATTGGATTATGTCTATCGCAATACGGTTATTCATTTAAGGAGAATAATGGTTACTCTATTTATTTGAATAATACCTTCAATGGTCTTGCATCTAAAGGAATGGTTTATTGAATCTCGATCGTAGTGATACACATTTTCATGCCAAAAAGATATAAGATAGTAATGATAGTACCACTTACTTGTGGCACTGCCATGTAAGTCATATTGGTATAAAACGCATGAAGAAGCTCCATGTTGATGGATCTTTGGACTCACTCGTTTTTGAAAAGTTTGAGACATGCGAACCATGTCTATTGGTGTATATGCATGAAGAAACTCCATGCAGATGGATCGTTTGGACTCACTTGATTTTGAATCACTTGAGATATGCAAATCATACCACATGGGCAAAATGACTGAAAAGCCTCGGTTTCAGTAAGATGGAACAAGATAGCAACTTGTTGGAAGTAACACCTTTTGATGTGTGCAGTCTAATGAGTGCTGAGGCATGCAGTGAATATCGTTATGTTCTTACTTCACAGATGATTCGAGTAGATGTTGAGTATATTTACTTGATGAAACACAAGTCTGAATTATTGAATGGTTCAAGTAATTTCAGAGTGAAGTTAAAGATCATCGTGACAAGAGGATAAAATGTCTATGATATGATCATAGAAATGAGTATCTAAGTTACGAGCTTTGGCACGCAATTAAGATGTTGTGGAAATTGTTTCACAATTAATACCGCCTGGAACACCATAGTATGATGGTGTGTCCGAACATCATAGTTGCACCCTATTGGATATGGTGCATACCATGATGTCTCTTATCGAATTACCACTATCATTCATGGGTTAGGCATTAGAGACAACCGCACTCACTTTATAGGGCACCACGTAATTCCGTTGAGACGACACCATTTGAACTATGGTTTGGAGAAACCTAAGTTGTCGTTTCTTGAAAGTTTGGGGCTGCAACGCTTATGTGAAAAAAGTTTCAGGCTGATAAGCTCGAACCCAAAGCGGATAAATGCATCTTCATAGGACACCCAAAACAGTTGGGTATACCTCCAATCTCAGTTCTGGAAGCAAAAAGGATTGTTTCTAGAATTAGGTCCTTTCCCGAGGAAAAGTTTCTCTCAAAAGAATTGAGTGGGAGGATGGTGGAGACTTGATGAGGTTATTGAACCATCACTTCAACAAGTGTGTAGCAGGGCACAGGAAGTTATTCCTATGGCGCCTACACCAATTGAAGTAGAAGCTTATGATAGTGATCATGAAGTTTTGGATCGAGTCACTACCATACCTCGTAGGGTGACAAGGATGCGTACTACTTCAGAGTGGTACACTAATCCTGTCTTGAAGGTCATGTTGCTAGACAACAATGAACCTACGAGCTATGGAGAAGTGATGGTGGGCCCAAATTCCGACAAATGGTTAGAAGCCATGAAATCCGAAATAGGATCCATGTATCAGAACAAAGCATGGACTTTGGTGGACTTGCCCGATGATCGGCAAGCCATTGAGATAAATGGATCTTTAAGAAGAAGACGGACGTGGACGATAATGTCACCGTCTATGAAGCTCGACTTGTGGCGAAGAGTTTTTCACAAGTTCAAGGAGTTGACTACGATGAGATTTTCTCATCCGTGGCGATGCTTAAGTCCGTCGGAATCATGTTAGCATTAGCTGCATTTATGAAATCTAGCAGATGGATATCAAAATGAGTTTCTTACCAGTTTTCGTAAGGAAAGGTTGTATGTGATACAATCAGAAAGGTTTTGTCGATCCTAAGGATGCTAAACGGTATGCTAGTTCCAGCGATCCTTCCATGGACTGGAGTAAGCATCTCGGAGTTGGAATATGCACTTTGATAAGATGATCAAAGATTTTGGGTTTATACAAAGTTTATGAGAAACTTGTATTTCCAAGGAAGTGAGTGGAAGCACTATAGAATTTCTGATGATTATATGTTGTTGATCAGAAATGATGTAGAATTTCTAGAAAGCATATAGGGTTGTTTGAAAAGTGTTTTTCAATGGAAAACCTGGATTAGGCTACTTGAACAATAAGCATCAAGATCTATAAGATAGATCAAAATGTTTAATAATACTTTCAAATGAGCACATACCTTGACATAATCTTGAAGGTGTTCAAGATGGATCAGTCAAAGAAGGAGTTCTTGCCTGAGTTGTAAGGTATGAAGTTAAGACTTAAAGCTCGACCACGGCAGAAGAGAGAGAAAGGACGAATGTTGTCCCCTATGCTTCAGACGTAGGCTCTATAGTATGCTATGCTATGTACCGCACCGGAAGTGTGCCTTGCCATGAGTTAGTCAAGGGGTACAAGAATGATCCAGGAATGGATCATTGGACAGCGGTCAAAATTGTCCTTGGAGTAAATAAGGACATGTTTCTCGATTATGGAGGTGATAAAGAGTTCGGCGTAAAGGGTTACGTCGATGCAAGCTTTGACACCTATCCGAATGACTCTGAGTAGCAAACCGGATACGCATGGTGGAGCGACCATTTGGAATAGCTCCAAGTGGAGCGTGGAAGCAGCATTTACAATAAGACCTAGAGATTTGCGAAGTACATACGGATCTGAATGTTGCAGACCCGTTGACTAAAACCTCTCTCACAAGCAAAACATGGTCAAACCCCAGAACTCATTGAGTCTTAATCACATGATGATGTGAACTAGTTTAGTGACACTAGTAAACTCTTGGATATTGGTCACATGGCGATGTGACCTGTGAGTGTTAATCACATGGCGATGTGAACTAGATTATCGACTCTAGTGCAAGTGGGAGACTGTTGGAAATATGCCCTAGAGGCAATAATAAATTAGTTATTATTATATTTCCTTGTTCATGATAATCGTTTATTATCCATGCTATAATTGTATTGATAGGAAACTCAGATACATGTGTGGGTACATAGACAACACCATGTCCCTAGTAAGCCTCTAGTTGACTAGCTCGTTGATCAATAGATGGTTACGATTTCCTGACCATGGACATTGGATGTCATTGATAACGGGATCACATCATTAGGAGAATGATGTGATGGACAAGACCCAATCCTAAGCCTAGCACAGAGATCGTGTAGTTCGTATGCTAAAGCTTTTCTAATGTCAAGTATCTTTTCCTTACACCATGAGATTGTGCAACTCCCGGATACCGTAGGAATGCTTTGGGTGTACCAAACGTCACAATGTAACTGGGTGGCTATAAAGGTGCACTACAGGTATCTCCGAAAGTGTCTGTTGGGTTGGCACGAATCGAGACTGGGATTTGTCACTCCGTGTGACGGAGAGGTATCTCTGGGCCCACTCGGTAGGACATCGTCATAATGTGCACAATGTGACCAAGGGGTTGATCTCGGGATGATGTGTTACGGAACGAGTAAAGAGACTTGCCGGTAACGAGATTGAACAAGGTATCGGCATACCGACGATCGAATCTCGGGCAAGTACAATACCGCTAGACAAAGGGAATTGTATACGGGATTGATTGAGTCCTTGACATCGTGGTTCATCCGATGAGATCATCGTGGAACATGTGGGAGCCAACATGGGTATCCAGATCCCGCTGTTGGTTATTGACTGGAGAACGTCTCGGTCATGTCTGCTTGGTTCCCGAACACGTAGGGTCTACACACTTAAGGTTTGATGACGCTAGGGTTATAGGGAATAGATATACGTGGTTACCGAATGTTGTTCGGAGTCTCGGATGAGATCCCGGACGTCACGAGGAGTTCCAGAATAGTCTGGAGGTAAAGATTTATATATGGGAAGTCCTGTTTTGGTCACCGAAAAAGTTTCGGGTTTTGTCGGTAACGTACCGGGACCACCGGGAGGGTCCCGGGGGTCCACCAAGTGGGGCCACCATCCCCGGAGGGCTGCATGGGCCAAGTGTGGGAGGGGACCAGCCCCAGGTGGGCTGGTGCGCCCCCCCCCCCACAAGGGCCCAAGGCGCCTAGGGTTTGGGGAGGGGGCGCCCCACCTAGCTTGGGGGGCAAGTTTCCCCGTCTTCTCCCCCTTGGCCGCCACCCTAGATGGATTTGGGGCTGCCGCACCCCTTGGGATGGAAATCCTAGAGGGGGTGCACCCCCTCCCTCTCCCCTATATATACTTGAGGACTTTGGGGCTGCCAACATATGAGTTTTGACCTCTCCCTGGCGCAGCCCTACCTCTCTTTCTCCTCATATCTCGCGGTGCTTGGCGAAGCCCTGCAGGATTTCCATGCTCCTCCACCACCACCACGCCATTGTGCTGCTGCTGGATGGAGTCTTCCTCAACCTCTCCCTCTCTCCTTGCTGGATCAAGGCATGGGAGACGTCACCGGGCTGTACGTGTGTTGAACGCGGAGGTGCCGTCCGTTCGGCACTAGGATCTCCGGTGATTTGGATCACGACGAGTACGACTCCTTCAACCCCGTTCTCTTGAACGCTTCCGCTTAGCGATCTACAAGGGTATGTAGATGCACTCTCCTTCCCCTCGTTGCTAGTTTCTCCATAGATAGATCTTGGTGACTCGTAGGAAAATTTTGAATTTCTGCTACGTTCCCCAACAGTTATGTGAACGTCGACTACATAACACTTCACCATTATTTGGGCCTAGAGGAAGGCATTGGGAAGTAATAAGTACATGATGGGTTGCTAGAGTGACAGAAGCTTAAACCCTAGTTTATGCGTTGATTCGTAAGGTGCTGATTTGGATCCATATGTTTCATGCTATGGTTAGGTTTACCTTAATACTTTTGTTGTAGTTGCGGATGCTTGCAATAGAGGTTAATCATAAGTGGGATGTTTGTTCAAGTAAGAACAACACCCAAGCACCGGTCCACCCACATATCAAATTATCAAAGTACCGGACGTGAATCATATGAACGTGATGAAAACTAGCTTGACGATATTCCCATGTGTCCTCGGGAGCGCTTTTCCTATTATAAGAGTTTGTCCAGGCTTGTCCTTTGCTACAAAAAGGATTGGCCACCTTTCTGCACCTTATTTACTTTTGTTACTTGTTGCTCATTACAATTTACCTTATCACAAAACTATCTGTTACCACTTATTTCAGTACTTGTAGAGAATACCTTGCTGAAAACCGCTTATCATTTCCTTCTGCTCCTCGTTGGGTTCGACACTCTTACTTATCGAAAGGACTACGATAGATCCCCTATACTTGTGGGTCATCAGCGGGATATTTGGTTTTCCCACACAAAACTTCAACATCTCTAACAATTCCCACTGGTGAAATAGTATCTCTATTGGCAAGTTTAATTGTGACATCAATATCTTCTAACTCAGCAGGTGCAATTTCATGCTTGATTTCTTTATACAAGTCATAAGGTATAACACTAGCACTAGCACCCATATCACATAAGCCATGATAACAATGATCTCCTATTTTAACAGAAATAACAGGCACGCCTACCACAGGTCTATGCTTATCTTTAACGCTAGGTTTAGCAATTCTAGCAGATTCACCACAGAATTGAATAACATGCCCATCAATATTATCATACAAGAGATCTTTAACAATAGCAATATTAGGTTCTACTTTGACTTGCTCAGGAGGTGTATAAGTTCTAATATTGCTTTTATGAACCACAGTTGAAGCTTTAGCATGATCCTTTATTCTAAAAGGGAAGGGTGGTTTCTCAACATAAGAAGTGGGAACAATAGGATCATTATAAGTGACAGTCTTTTCTTCAACTTTAATATGTGCAGCTACTTTTACTTCTAACGGAGGATGATATTTAAACCACTTCTCCTTGGGGAGATCAACATAAGTAGCAAAAGATTCACAGAAAGAAGCTGCTATCTCAGAGTCAAGTCCATATTTAGTGCTAAACTTACGGAAAATATCAGTACCCATAAAATATTTAACACAATCAAACTTAGGTGTCATACCTGACTCCTTACCTTCATCGAGGTCCCAATCTTCAGAGTTGCGTTTAATTCTATCTAATAAATCCCATCTGAATTCAATAGTCTTCATCATAAAAGAGCCAGCACAAGAAGTATCAAGCATGATGCGATTGTTATCAGAAAGCCGAGCATAAAAATTCTGAAGAATTGTCACTCTTGAGAGCTCATGATTGGGGCATGAGTATAACATTGATTTAAGCCTCCCCCAAGCTTGAGCAATGCTTTCTCCTTTGCGAGGCCAAAAATTATATATATAATTGAGATCATGATGAACAAGATGCATAGGGTAATACTTTTGATGAAACTCCAATTTCAATCTTTTATAGTTCCATGATCTCGTATCATCACATAGCCTATACCATGTCAATGTGTCTCCCTTCAAAGATAAAGGGAAGACCTTCTTATTAGCAACATCATCGGGTATACCTGCAAGCTTAAATAATCCACAAACTTCATCCACATATATTAAGTGCTCATCAGGATGCTTTGTTCCATCTCCTGTAAAAGGATTAGCTAGCAGTTTTTCCATCATACCCGAATTAAATTCAAAAGGAGTTTCATTTTCAATAGGTTCAGTAGGTTGAGGAGCAACTCTTTGCTCTACTGGACGGGGTGAAGATACCCCAAACAAGCCCCTCAGAGAATTACTTTCTATAGTAACAAGTGACAGTAAATTTCAGCACACTATATAAATTTTTCCTTACCAAATTCCACCTACCAAAGGCGCTACAGTCCCCGGCAACGGCGCCAGAAAAGAGTCTTGATGACCCACAAGTATAGGGGATCTATCGTAGTCCTTTCAATAAGTAAGAGTGTCGAACCCAACAAGGAGCAGAAGGAAATGATAAGCGGTTTTCAGCAAGGTATTCTCTACAAGTACTGAAATAAGTGGTAACAGATAGTTTTGTGATAAGATAAATTGTAACGAGCAACAAGTAACAAGAGTAAATAAAGTTCAGCAAGGTGGCCCAATCCTTTTTGTAGCAAAGGACAAGCCTGGACAAACTCTTATATAAAGAAAAGCGCTCCCAAGGACACATGGGAATATCGTAAAGCTAGTTTTCATCACGTTCATATGATTCGCGTTCGGTACTTTGATAATCTGATATGTGGGTGGACCGGTGCTTGGGTGCTATTCTTACTTGAACAAACATCCCACTTATGATTAACCTCTATTGCAAGCATCCGCAACTACAACAAAAGTATTAAGGTAAACCTAACCATAGCATGAAACATATGGATTCAAATCAGCCCCTTACGAAGCAACGCATAAACTAGGGTTTAAGCTTCTGTCACTCTAGCAACCCATCATCTACTTATTACTTCCCAATGCCTTCCTCTAGGTCCAAATAATGGTGAAGTGTTATGTAGTCGACGTTCACATAACACCACTAGAGGCTAGATAACATACATCTCATCAAAATATCGAACGAATACCAAATTCACATGACTACTAATAGCAAGACTTCTCCCTTGTCCTCAGGAACAAACGTAACTACACACAAAGCATATTCATGTTCATAATCAGAGGGGTATTAATATGCATAAAGGATCTGAACATATGATCTTCCACCAAATAAACCAACTAGCATCAACTACAAGGAGTAATCAACACTACTAGCAACCTACTAGCACCAATCCCGGACTTGGAGACAAGAATTGGATACAAGAGATAAACTAGGGTTTGGAGATGAGATGGTGCTGGTGAAGATGTTGATGGAGATATCCCTCTCCCGATGAGAGGAGCGTTGGTGATGATGATGACGATGATTTCTCCCTTCCGGAGGGAAGTGTCCCCGGCAGAACAGCTCTGCCGGAGCCCTAGATTGGTTCCGCCAAGGTTCCGCCTCGTGGCGGCGGAGTCTCGTACCGAAAGGTTGCTTATTATTTTTTCTTGACGAATGACTTCATATAGGAGAAGATGGACATCGGAGAGCCACCAGGGGGCTCACGAGGTAGGGGGCGCGCCCTAGGGGGGGGGGCGCCCCCCACCCTTGTGAGCAGGGTGTGGCCCCCCTGGCCTTCATCTTTGGCGATGATTTTTATTTATTTATTTTAAGATATTCCGTGGAGTTTCAGGACTTTTGGAGTTGCGCAGAATAGGTCTCCAATATTTGCTCCTTTTCCAACCCAGAATTCCAGCTGCCGGCATTCTCCCTCTTCATGTAAACCTTGTAAAATAAAAGAGAATAGCCATAAGTATTGTGACATAACGTGAAATAACAGCCCATAATGCGATAAATATGGATATAAAAGCACGATGCAAAATGGACATATCACTCTGCTATTCCAAAAGATTCCTCTCATATTTCATCATGAAATTTTTTTAGTGGTACGGGTCCTAGCACTTCTACGCACCGCTGAAGCGGGATAAATCTTCCGCTTCCACTTGCGTTTAGGTTTGTTTTGATCCTCCACCCAGTCCTCACAACCGGGCTCCATGACCCTAACTACCTCAGCCTCGACAGGATCATCCTCTTCTTCTGTCTCGGGAAGGGATGGTGCAAGATCCGCACAAAAGTTATCGAGAAACCTGACTCCCAACGCATCTATGTCAGAATCATTCATGGGTTTGACCGATGCTAAGTTTTGAATCATCTCTAAAGCGCGCTCCCCTTCAAGATCCAGGATATTGTTTATGGAATTTGAAATTTCGCTAGCATTACTACCAAGTGAAAATTCTAACTGATTTGCATTATGAATAATCTTATCATTGGTAAAATGCAAAATGGAATTGAAAGTGTTGACTGACATACCAGTAGTGACCTCAATGTCACGAAGTTTGGCCGCCCGCATAGCGCACCGCTGTTGTATGTCATCAACCTCCAGCTGATCCTGGAGGCGGCAGCTCATCCGTCGCCCCTCGGAAACAGGATCCGAAATCCCTCCAAAAGCGATGATCTCCTCCCGAGAATCCCTGTTTGGGTTGCGGCCTCCAGCCCCACCCCCAACAGATAGCGGAGTAGCACCACGCGTCGGTGAGGACCCCCTCGACCCCGTCGATGTCAGCCAACCCCCTCGACCCCGTCGATGTCAGCCGACATCCGGCATCCAGGGCCACGACAGATGGTGCCCCCACCAAAGGCGCGCTGTGTAGGGTGAGTACTTGGGCTGCCTGCCCACACTCCCTACCCGGCTCGGCCCTCTGGCAGAAGGGCGACGCGGGCCTCAAGTCCGACGTCGCCTGGAGTGGCACCTGCCTCGCAATGCACGTCGGCGCGCTTTCGGGACCCACAGAAGCCAAAGGCGCGGCCACTCTGGCCACCACCGGAGAGGAAGGAGCCGAGGCCACGTGCCTGGGACCCCCTCCCATCGCTGCAGCCGAGATCATCCGAGGAGAAACAACGGTCCGAGTGGGATAACAAGGGGGCACCCGCCCAGGATCCTCCTCCCCCCCTCGACCAAAGACATCTCAGTGCCAATCGCATCGAAGCCCCCATCCACGGACCCGCCCGCAGCAGCAAAATCTAGTAAAGGTAGTGTGCGCTCAAGCACATCACCAGACTCCACCCGATTGCTCCAAAGTCTGGGAGGGGCAGAAGCAGGCTCAAACGACCCAAATCTAAGGGTGTTCATCGGCACCGAAGAAGATGGTGCCACCCCGTCCCCGGACTTCTTTGAGGCGGACTCCGAGCCGTTGGACAACTGTCACCCAACATCGTCCACTCGCGCCTTCTTAGAGCCAGAACCCTCCTCCTTATCCTGCATATCCACATCTGTCCCAGCCATAGCCTCAGCAAATAGCTCGGTATCCTCAAACTCAATCTCGAGGTCAAAAATTTGGCCCCGATATGTCCACTTAACCACATCTGGCACGAAGTCAATATCCAAAACACTCACCAACAGTCGGGCCACCCCGTGAGCTCGGGTAAAAGCCATATCCACTCTCTCAATTTTCTCGACCAATATGCCCAAGCTAGCAGCGACCCGAGCATCCTGCAACGGCTGAGTAAGAGGCTTGCCCTGTGTCTCAACCCTTTTTCACTCATGAAACTCAAGGATGCACTCAGTCCCAGGCACTCTACACAGCCCAAAACTCAAAAGTCGCTGCAAGTCCTCAACAGAAGGGAAATCAACCTTATACATGTTAGCCTCGGACTGATAAGCTCCCACTGAAAATCTCCAGGAGCTAACTCCTTAAGCCTCTGCACAATCTGAGCCTCTGACACCTCACCTTTGGTGACTTTGACAACCCCAGTGGTCAGGCTCGGTGTCTCCTCTGGGATCTCTCTCGCACTCGGAGACTCAAAGAACATCAACTCAGCACAATACACCCCATAGATAGTAATACTCGGCATCTGGTCACGCAGAATCGGGCACTCCCCTGTATCATGCGCTGGCTTGAGGCATGTATCACATAACTCGATCACACATTTTCAGCAATAAAGTGGCCCTTCTCACCACAGCGATAACACAACATCTTCTCCTTCTTACAAGCCGACTAGGAGGCTCTATCCTTATCTGACCTGTCAGCAGCCTCGACCGAGCCCGCCACCGTGGTCTCAGTCCCTGGCATCTCAGCATTGGCCAACGCCGTCACCACGTCCATAGCCTGACCGGACAACTCCGGCGTAATCGCCTCCGTAGAAACCGTCGCCTCAACAACCACAAGTGGAGGAAGCTGACGGTGACGGTACCGACCACCACGATGACCACGATAGCCACCTCTCTGCCGATAGTCTGGGCCAGTTGCCCCCTCAACAAAGCCACCCGAAGGGCCATAAAAAGGTCGCTCGGCTGTTCCATCACTCTGCCAAGCATATCCACGGCCGCCACCTGCCGACGACGAGCCACAATGTTGGCCAACTCCATAAGCATTGTAGCCGTCGTCACCCCATTGTCCTCGAGGCGGACCATTAGCGCCACACCCGCCCCTCCATCCCCCACGTTGTCATGTTGAGGCGGTACATGAGACTGCATTGGCCCAGGCTGTTTTTGCAACGGCCTAGCGATGTAGTGAGGGGGCATCGCAGCCCGGGGTTGCTGCCCATTGGACTGAGCCTGGGAACGGTGAGGAATGACGACACTTCCGGACGGCGGCGGCCTCGGCCCTAGAGCAGTAGACCCCCGCCCCGCGACAGTCACGGCGCCAGGCCCATGCGCCGGTGGCCCTTGACGCGCAACACCCCAGCCCGCGGCGGCCACAGCGGCCAGACCCTGCGCCTTCAGCCTCAGCCCGAGCTGGCCACCACCACGACCCGCGGCAGCCAGTGCGGCTCCGGCGGCTACCGGAGGTCGAACTCCCGACGGAGCCATAGCTCCACGCCCAGCCCCCGCAGCTGGCGGCGCAGCACCGCCCCGGCCCGCTCCGGCGGCCACCGGAGGATTCTTCCCCGGCGGAGCACCAGCCCCATGGCCTGCCTTGGCTGCAAGGGGGGGGGGGGACACGTCTCGCACGACCCGGACCACACGATGGAAATCCCGGCTTAGCACCACGACGAGAAACCCTAATGGGCGGCGAAGACGAACGAGATGAAGAGCGATCACTCGATCGCGTGCATGCGTCGGCGCACTCGGTATAGGTGGCGTCTGGTTTAGCCTGGGCCTCATACCCAGCTAACCGGCCCACTCCGATGCGGCCCAGACACGCTTTGCACCGGCCCAACACAGCCCAAAACAGATTTCAAACGGAGCGCTCGAGCCGCCGCGATCCTAATCTCCTGGACCGCCGGAGTTGACGTTGCGGTCGCCGCCGGCCCCCGACCGGCCACCGCCCGGCGCCCCTTCTTTCTCCTTTGAACCATATTCCAAGACTCCGGACGAATCATGTCGAAAAGAGTTAGGTTTGGAAGACATACCTTAGGGAGGGGGCCCTTCCATGGCCTGATCGCCGTCGACGCCGTCCTCCGGTGAACGACGTGCCAAGTCATCTCCTTCTTCTCCCCCGCGTGAAGCCCCGTCCTAGCCGGATCGTCCATGGGCAACACATTGTCAATAGTCATCGCCACTTCATCTTCATCGTATCCGGCGTTGAAAAACTCGCAGATGAGGTCCGACGGCGTCGGTGACGGCGGCGCCGGCGATCCATCCCCGTCCACCTCCCCATCTGCATCATCATCGTCCATGTCGGCGTCGGCCAGCGCCCAGAAACGCCCCCCACCCGACGCCGAATGCAAGAGGGTGAGGGCGGTGTGCCCGCAGTCGCCTCCCTCATTCCCTCGGTTGAGTCTGTTTCTTTTTACTGTGCGGCGAGAGGTCAACGCCGGCGATCCAGGAGGAAAACGGACGTCCTCTACAGGCACGGCAGGACGTCCTCTTGGGCGCTTTGTTGATCTCTTGCCGTGCCTGCAGAGGACGTCCGTTTTTCTTCTCCAATGGCTGTCGTATTAGATAGAAGACGAGTTTATAGAAAAACATCAATTAGTCATTTTTCCACAAACGAGATTTCCAGGCTTATGTAAAACTCAGTTTTATATATCTCAGATTTAGGTATGCAATCCAAACAAGATTTTAGGCGGTTATACCAGAAATTGAATTTAACGAAAACTAATTTCCTATAATCTTGCTATCCAAACAACCCCTAAAGGGGGTAAAATGTCACAAAAGTTCGCTTAAATGGCGTTTGAATTGAGATTTTTACTAAATGGAGTAATATCTGTCACAAATCAAACATGAAACTTGGGGTAAAAAGTGGAATTAACTCTTATTTTTGAATTTTTTTGGGTTTTTGCTAGAATACATATACATCTTTAACACCCCAGAGCGTCGGGGTTCAAGGACTCTGTGTAGCCTAGTAGGAAATGGATCCTTAGTGACGAAGACATCGACGTGTTCATGTGCGAACAGTAGCGTCCAAGCCGGATGATGAGGGTGGGCCAAAACCGCGCCAGAGCCAAGGAAGACACGGTTGGCCATGGCGCCACGTGTGGAGGAGCGGTGGCGGGTTGACGACGGTACGTTGGCGTGGGTCACCGTTGGGATGAGGAAGATGTCCTAGCCGTTTCATTGAGAGCAATTTTTTTCTAGGCAACTGGCAAATAGTTGGCCCCTAACAAGTACTGAAAATACTACCTGCAAAAAAGTAAGTACTACATGAAAATACAAATGTAACGACGTATCTTGCTCAATTTAGCCGCGTAGATGTGCAGTAGTGATCTAAACGATCTTATATTTGTTTACAGAGCGAGTAACAACTTTCGATTGGTCTAGCAGAGATCTATTTTCACGCAAGAAGCACATGTGAAATGTCGAGCAAACAAGCAAAACCGAGAGCTTTCATGCATCCAAATCGAAAGCTCTGCCTCTTCCCCATCGATCGGGTAAAGCACGAGATGCCAGGCGTCACCGGAGTATGGTTTTCTCGGATGCCGGAATTTCGCTGACGCTGTGGAGCAAGGTATCAGCAGGACCATTCCTTTACTACAGAACAGAGGAATTTTACTCTCTTTTCCAAGAGGAACTTTATTCTGGAATTGCATACAGGACAAGCAAAGGGATTAGAATAGCCCTTGCTTCTCTGCACGTCATAGCAGAGGAATTTTATTCTCCCTTTTTAAAATTGGAACTTCATATATTCACCAGCCGTGGACGGAAATGGATTGCGTATTGGATAGTTACTTTTGAGGAACTTTATGAAAATGGGAGAAGGACGTAGCAGACATTTCTTTTATGGAACCGGGTATATATATTCAGAACATACTAAACATGAAACGGAGAGATAACCACGATGGTTAACCCACTATGATTAGAAGATACGTCTCCCTCCATTAGAAAATAAGATACATATATTTTTATCCATTTCTCCGATAAGTATTTTCAGACAGAGGGAGTATACAGGTTTGACGCTTCTTCCACCCTTTGTTGAAAATGGTTTGACGCTTCTTGAATATTATTAAAGTGGATTGTTTCCGGTGTTTCTGATGAAAAAAAGCAGCATGAAACGGATATAAAATTATATCACTATAAGTGTATGAAAATATATCTTATATTACTTGTATCTTAGTAACTTGGGAACTTATTTTTTTTCATAAAACCAATATGCATGCTCAAAGCTCACGTGCATACTTGCTCTTCGTGGAAGCAAGCATCCTCCCCGTGACTTGGGTTTTACTCCATTCGTACACACATGTATAAATTAATATGCATTCGTACAGCAACAAAACATCTCGCACCATTCACTTGCTTTTCTTGTCTATCCATATCCACCTTATTCAATGAGGCCAATAAGTTTTGAGGAAGTTGGAGGGGGCAATGCGATCCAAGAACAAAGGTAACAATACATGCAACTCCCTGCTTTCGTTTTCTTATATATCTTCTTTTAAGTCACGACTTATGCCAGACATTCCTAAAGTACTCCATCCGTTTTATATTGAAAAATATCAACATCTATGATACCAAAAAAATCAGTATGAAAATATATTTCGTGACGTGATTTAGTATTGTGATTGTTGATATTTTTCCTACAAACTTAGTCAAACTTTCTAATATGTGAAGAAAAATGAAATGGAGGAAGTATGTAGAGTATATGAACTTTTGTTTTTGCGGGGAAGAGTACATGGACTAACTCTGCAACGGACGCGAAACTAGTAATTTGGATCCTCAAAAGGAAAAAGGAAATTGGTAATTTGTGTTAGTTTAACAGAAATATTAACAATTCATATACTTGAATAAATAAACTAACTTCATAATATTTTTCTGGACATTGATTTGATATTGTAGATGATGCTATTTTTCTGAGTTATAGGACAAAACAAAGAGGATCACCTTTTTTAGGAAGGAGAAATTACTATATCTGCCTGCAATATGGTTGGATCCCAGTCACCTTTTACATCTTTTTGACCAACATCCAACCATCATGATACAAATCTTACTCCATATAAACCCTAGAGATAGACTAAATAGTAGTTACATGTTGCTAAATTTACACTATGTCAATGATACAATTTATTATAAATATTTGTAGCTTTGGGTGTGTTTCACATCTGCAAAAATCTCAAATAAATGAGAATTAGATTTTTTTTAATATAAGTTATGTTGGATATTTAAAAAAACTAGCATATATTAATACACATGCAAAGAATAAAGTATTCGTCGATCTAGTGAGTGACGATTTTTTTCCTTTGGGTTTTGTAATCGGCAGTTTGCAGGCCATCCAAGTTCTCTGGAACGAATGGGAGATCCATTTTCTCATACTTGCGAGCTTTTCCCTACAAGTATTCCTCTTCTTTGCATCAGGGATGCGGAGGCATAGTGTGTCCCGCATACTCAATTCCCTTATATGGTTGGCCTACTTATCAGCCGACTCTATGGCCATTTTCGTTCTTGGACATCTCGCGGTCCATGCAAGTGGCTCACACCATCTTCTTATCTTCTGGGCGCCGTTCCTGCTCCTCCACATGGGAGGGCAGTACGCTATCACGGCCTTCTCTATGCAAGACAACGACCTCTGGCAGCGCCACCTTCTAGGATTAGTCACCCAAGCATCGGTGGCCGGCTACGTCATCTCGATATCGTCTTGGCAAGATAGCCGACTCCTAGCTGCCACGGTGCTCATGTTCTTGTCTGGGGTTTTCAAGTACACCGGGCGTATCTTTTGTCTTTACATATCTAGTCCAAAGCTCCTCAGGGATATTACCTTGGCTAATTTGGATAACTATGTACACGGCGGTATATACTACACTGTTCAAAAGGATTCTTTTGAGGATATACTAAGGCGGAGAGTACATGATATGATGCGCAGCGACATCAACTCAAAGCTAATGCCCCCTACCAGTTCATTACATATATTGTTGGATACTCCACTCAATGATAGGGCTACTATTGAGTGCGCGACTATCATACCAGACTTGCTCAATATGCTCAAGTATAGCGCAGACCACTCCAATGCCTACATTTATGTTGGTGCAATGCTTGCTCGTTCTTATGAACGTGTCTACACCAAGGCTGTGCTTCATTTTGCATGGGTTCACTGGTTCAAGTTAACAATGTCCAGAGATTACAAGCACAGAATAAGAACCAAAGTATATCTTCATGTTGTATCATTCATCTTGTTGTTCCCACTTATCTCAGCCTTGATAACATTGGAGCTCTTCATGGTTGCCGAAAAGGCCCAACTCTACAGCCACACCGATGTCACAATCTCCTACATATTACTCATAGGGACCATAATCCTTGAGGTGGCATCTCTCTTTATGTCCCTTCTTTCCTACTTTGCGTCGAGTGAAGCACCAACATGTTTTCCACTTGCACCTATAGCCTTATGTGTAGCCAACTATGTTCACCCCGCAGGCCGACATAGAAAACACTGGTCCAAAATGCTTGCACATTACAACATGTTCGAATACCACATGGAGCGAGCTTCCACAGGCATCATGTCAGTTGTATCACGGTGGATTAAAATGACACTTTCAGTAATTCCCAACAGTAAATATCTCAAGGAGTTTTCAAGAATCCCCGTAAGTAAAGATCATGAGGAGTTTGTTCTGGACAAATTGTTAGAGTTGGGAAGAGGGGGGCAAGGAGGCTGGAACTTTGCTAGCTTTCGTGGACAGCTAGCGCTTGATAGGTGGACCGCTATGCGCACGACCATCGATAGCACCGACCTGCAAACAAGTGTGCTGATCTGGCACATTGCAACGGAGATATGCTACTTGACTGAAGAAAACAACAATGGCCCACCTAAGAAGACAAGGGTGAGTAGGGATCTATCAAACTATATCATGTACCTTGTCTTCACGTGTGGTGTGATGCCTACAGGAAGCTCCAAACTCGTACCTTTGCTCGCCCATAAGGAAATCAGGGAAGCTATTGGACCATATGCTGCTAGAGCCACTAGGGGTCGAGCTATTAGGATGGTGCTTGAAGCTAATAACAGAGAAAAGGCACAGTCAGCCGATACAGACGATATGGGCGGCAGCAGCAGCAGCCAACCGGCAACTCAGATGCAACTTCTTAAAGACAATATAAAGGCTATTCGTTCTCCAGTGGTGCCTCGTGCATGTAGAGTGGCCGACGAGCTGAATACCATGCCTAGAGATGGCCGCTGGGGCCTCATTGGAGATGTATGGCTGGAGATGTTTTTCTACATCGCGCCTCGCTGTGGGGGTGATTTCCATGCTCATCGTCTCAGTACCGGCGGGGAGTTCGTGACGCATGTCCTCCAACTCATGCGTTTACTAGGCCCTTTTCTACCACCGCCAGATGCTTAGCTACCACGACTACCGCCGGCATGATCACCAAGATGTCGAGCTCCAACACAGCATCTTCTGCCCCGGCTTCACCGACGAGCGACAACTAAAGAAACATTGTGCATTGTATCTTTACTTTTTCTTTTCTTTTGCGGATGATATCTTTAATATTTTTGTAAATAGCAAGTGTGTTCCCTTTTGCAAATAAGCTAGCGCACAAGCTCGCGACATGTGTGAGACGTGCACATGTACAAATGATTTGTATTGTGTCTTGCTAGCTAATGCCAGCTCCAAGTGCCATGCATGGTTCGTGTGGTCATGGGATCCATGCGCACTAGAAGCGATCCTTCACCGTTTTTCATTTGAAAGTGTTTTCCCTTCCCACATTGTGTACTTCAGTGCATGCACATGGTTAACATATATTTGAACTTTGTAGTATTCTTTCTCATGCATGTTATAGTTCAGCTTTATATCATACCATGGATCCAAGTTGCATCGCTATATTCACGTCTTATAGGATTAGAGTTTTTTTTCCGGTGGCAGTGATGGCGACAACGTGTTGATCAAGAATAATGTTTTCCTGATTTTTGGTTCACCTCATCGGATGTGTAGAGGAGGGGCAAGGGATTGCTCTTGTAAGGTGGTGGTTATTATTGTGTCTGTGGGTTATGCAGATTATCTTTGAAGGTGTATTTCGGCGGAGTGGGCAGTCCTACTTCATCCGTTGGTCCTCTGCTCCTTCTCCGACCAACGTCGCTTGGCTAGCTTCGGCGTCGTTGGGGAACTTGTGAGGCTATTTCTCCCGGTTCCTCCTAGTCGGATCTGGGATGGTCGTGCAACCTTCTTCTCCGGGACGATAACCCGTTTTCCAAAGGGGTGCCACCAACATCTTATGGCTCTGACGGGCGACTTCCCAGCTCGTGCGTCAACGACATTTCCCTAGCGTCGATGGCGTTTCATAGGTCTAAAGCCGGAATCGAACTTCGCGCACGTCACGCCGCAGACAAGTGCATGTGCGTGTGTGAGCTTCCACATTGTAGTCGGTTACACAAAAAGAAAACTAGCAAAAACTTCCCTCTGTTTCAAGCTTTTGCATTTGCATGAACTGCAAGAGGCACGTTCTTGTAAACCCGCTTTCGGCCCACGGAAACGCCTACCTCTCTTCTACCGATGAAAAACAAAAACAAAACGCCTGTCTCAAGCCCGGGCACGGACAGGTGGGGCCCATATGCAGAGGCTCTACAAACAGACGAGTTCTGCCGCTAACCGCTCTCTACAAACAGACGGGATTTTCCATACAATTCTCTCCGCCCCCCTGATTTTCACCGGGGTGGGGCCCCTTCCTCCTCTTAATCCAATAAATAATTGCCATGTCAAGATTAGCCCGAAAAACTCAAGTAATCCTACGTTGGGAAAAAAAAGTATCCGCTCTAGAGTTGACAAGTATTCAAAGAAGAAAAATCGAATCATTGATTACAGCACAGTCCTCTCATGCATGCATTCCGATGATGTACGCAAAGCTCCATCTCTCTTCCCCGTGGATCGGATCGGGTGCCGGAGTTTAATTTGGCTTTCCCGGCCGGACGCTGGAAAGCTATCAGCAGGACCATTCCATTACAGACAAGAAGAATTTTCTGGAGGAGCTTTATTCGCTATACTAGAATTCCAAGACAAGCAAAGGGATTAGAATACAGTTCTTGCCTTCTTGCGCAACATCAGCACAGGGATTTTGTTCACTTTTTTTTTGTTTTTAAAGGAACTTCGTATTCACCGGCTACGGAGGAAAATGGATTGCGGATTGGACAAGTAATTTCAGAAGGGGAAAGAACGTAACAACAGACAT
Source organism: Triticum dicoccoides (assembly GCF_002162155.2). Lineage (NCBI taxonomy): Eukaryota > Viridiplantae > Streptophyta > Magnoliopsida > Poales > Poaceae > Triticum > Triticum dicoccoides. The sequence continues at coordinate 743,268,732 of NC_041386.1, read as the reverse complement.
GTTTTGAATCATAATGCTATAAAGCCAATGCATCACACACACACACACACACACACACACACACACACACACACACACACACACACACACACAGCCGATGCTAAAGCTCACGTGCTCACTTGCTCTTCGTGGAAGCAAAGCATCTCCCCGAAGACTTGAGATTTGCTCCACTCGTGCATATGTGTATAAATTAATACTCTACTATGCATTTCATGTGCATGCAGCAAACAGTAGCACCATCAATTCGGTTTGCTTGCCTACCCACCTGATTGGGAATGAGGCCACTAAGGGATACCGCGCAAGTTGGAGGGGACAATGCCATCCAAACACAAAGGTAAACAATGCATATGCAACTCCTTGCTTTCATTTTCTTACAAATTTTTAAAAACTCATTTTATTTTTTGCGGGATTTTTTTTGTACTAGACAGCTTTCACAAGACATTACCAAAGTGTAGAGAGTGTATATAGTCATATGGACTACGGAAATCCAACTCGGTGCCCAGACTCATCTGCTCCCGCTCAGGAAAAAAATTCTAAACAGATACTAGAAAATTTCAAAAAAAATCCATTTTTTGTGTGTGGTAGATAATTTGATGCGTGAGGTCCGCTCCAAATTTCAACTCATTTGGACATCTGGTCAGCTCTCAGCAAAAAAGAAAAATTCAGGGCCTATTATGCTGAGAGCTGATCAGATGTCTAAATGAGTTGAAATTTGAAGTGGAGCTCACGCATCAAATTATCTACCACAAAAAATTGAATTTTTTTTGAATTTTTCTCGTATTTGTTTTGAATATTTTTTCTGAGCGCGGGTGCAGATGAGCCCGGGAGCAGAAACTCCGCGCCGGACTAACTCTACAATGCATACGAGACTAGTAATTTCAAACCTCAAAAGGAAAGGGTGGTTCGTGTGTGCAGGCCCATGTAATTCATCCCTTAGTTTCATTGCTTTTGTCTTTTTCCATAGCTTTCTTCCTGAGCTATACACACACATAAATAGAGCCTATATGTTTTGCATGGATAAACCCTAGAGGATCTATTTTTAGGAAGGAGAGAATATTATATTTCCCTCAAATATGGTTTAAGCTCAGTCACCTCCTAAATCCTTTTTGTTGATGTCCAACCACCATCATACCTATCTTACTCGTATATAACCTAGATATAGACTAAGTCATGGTTACATTTTTCTAAAATGAAACTCTGTTAATGCTGCATTTTTATTTCAAATGATGTGTGATTTTAGGTGCAAAAATCTCAAGAAATTAAGGATTAAAAAATGTTATTATAAATTATTATGTTGGATATACAAAAAGGAAGAAAACAGCAAAATGCATGTTAGTAACAATACAATATTTGATGATCTAGTGAGTGACACTTCTTTTATTTTGGGTTTGGCCATCCGCAGCTTACAGACTGTCCAAGAGCTCTGGAACGAATGGGAAATCCATTGCCTCATACTTGCAAGCTTTAGCCTACAAGTATTCCTCTTCTTTGCAGCAGGCATGCGGAGGCATAGTGTGTCCCGCGTCCTCAACTTCCTTATATGGTTAGCCTACTTATCGGCCGACTCTGTGGCCATTTTTGTTCTTGGACATCTCGCGGTCCATGCAAGCGGCTCACACCATCTTCTTATCTTCTGGGCGCCATTCCTCCTCCTCCACTTGGGAGGGAAAGACACTATCACTGCCTTCTCCACGCATGATAACGAGCTCTGGCGACGCCACTTGTTAGGACTGGTCACACAAGCATCTGTGGCTGGCTACGTCATCTCAATATCATCTTGGCAAGACAGACTACTCCTAGCTGCCACAGTGCTCATGTTCCTGTCTGGGATTTTCAAGTACATCGGGCGTACCCTTTGCCTTTACATGTCTAGACCAGAGTCTCTCCGGGGTTCTATGGTGCTTAATTTGGATAGATATGTTCATGGCATATACAATACACCATATATTGATGGGAGGTATTCCTGCGAGCAAATACTAGTGCAAAGAGTATATGATATGATGCTTAACAAAGTGAGGCTACCGCCCCTTGGCCGTTCAAGTATAATGTTGGATAGTCCTCTAAATGATATGGCTACTATTGAAGCTGCACATATCATACCAGACTTGCTACATGAGCTCAAATCCAGTCCCAACCGCTCCGGAGCCTATGTTTATGTAAGCAAACGGCTAGTTCGTTCTTATGAAGCAATCTACACCAAGGCTTTCCTTCATTTTGCGTGGTTTGTGACTTTCAAAGCAGTAACGTCCCAGGATTATAATAAAAAAACATTAGCCACAATATTTCTTCATATTTTTTCATTCATATTACTCTTCCCACTTGAGTTATCGGCTCGTTGTTGTTGCTTTCCTTCGTTGTCAGTGAAGATTTGGAGGAGCTTGTCCTTGGCAAGTTGATAGACTTGGGAATGGGGGATAAAAAATGTTGGAACTTTGCTAGCTTCCGGGGACAGATAGCGCTCCGGAGGTGGACTGCTATGTGCACGATCATTGATAGTGCTGACCTGCCAACAAGTGTGATGATCTGGCACACTGCAACAGAGTTATGCTACTACGGATATGATAGGAGCAATAATTATCATCAAACTAACAAGATGAAGGTGAGCAGAGAGTTGTCAAACTATATCATGTACCTTGTCTTCAAGTGTGATGTGATGCTTAGAAGCAGCTCCAAGCTCATACATAGCAACACCTGCAAGGAAATCAATGAAGCTGGATCTTTTCCATTTGAAACATTTGAACGTAACCTAGAAAGGCGTCAACAAGCTGCTACAACAATCCGCGTGGACATTCCTAGTAGCAGCAACAACAATGAGCCGATAACTCAAGTGCAACTTTTGAAAAACAATATAAAGGCTCTTACTTGTCCGGTGTTGCCTCGTGCATGTACAGTGGTGGGCGAGATGGGTGGCATGTCTGCAGATGACCGCTGGGACCTCATCGCGGAGGTATGGCTAGAGATGCTTTTCTACATCGCACCTCGATGTGGGTCGGCTTTCCATGCCCAACATCTAGGTACCGGTGGGGAGTTTGTGACGCATGTCCTTCTGCTCATGAAGTTACTAGGCCCTTTTCTACCACCGCCAGATGCTTAATTAGCTACCACTACGGCCATGGTCACCAAGATGTTTGAGCTCCAAGACACCCCCCGCTTCACTAGCTAGCGAGTGCCAGATAAATAAAGCTTGTGAGTTGTATCTATACTGTCTTCACTAGCAAGTGTGTTTCATTCTGCAAATAAGCTCGCGCACAAGCTCACGGTGTGTGTGAGACGTGCGCACTCTTTTGTAATCGTATCGGTGCAAAGCTCCGAGTGCCATGGTTTTACATACGTGATCATAGGACCAACGCACACTTGTTGCGAATATTTAATTTAATTTAAACCTTGAGCTTGAATTCAAACACTTGGAACCTATTTGTGTCGTGCCTTCAACTTGTCTACCATCTTCCCCGCAAGAAAAGAAAGACTGTTTCCGTAGGTCAAGCACACAGATGCAGGAAAAGCCATGGTAAATTTTGTAACACTATGCCGGTTACTATTCACCGCTTAGTTCAACTAACACACGACTTATAGCCATTCCTAATCCTAAATACGTATCAAAGTAAACGTTTTAAAATCTCCATTTCCATTGGTTTGTTAGCGTGCATGAGCCTCAAGATGCACAATCCTCAAAACCCGTTTTCGGCCACAGAAAACGCCTGTCATAATCCCGGACGCTGACAGGCGGGGCCCAAACGCAGAGGCGAAACAGCCAGACAAGTTCCCCGCGGGCGACCAATCGACACCACTCCCCTCCATAAACCCTAGCCCGCCGCCGCCGCCGTCCGCCGCGCCATGGAGGCCGCCCTCAAGCGCAAGGCCGCGGAAGCCCCCGCCGACGGGCCCGACCCCCCGCTCAAGGCGCCGCGCGCGGACGCCGCTCCCCCGCCGCCGGCCGCCGCCGAGCGCGTCGCCTGCCTGCACGACGTCTCCTACCCCGAGGGCTACGACGCGTCCGCCTCCGGCCCGCGCGTCGTCGCGGGCGGCGGCGAGGGCGCGGCCCCGGCCAAGACGTTCCCCTTCCCGCTCGACCCCTTCCAGTCCGAGGCCATCCGCTGCCTCGACAACGGCGAGTCCGTCATGGTGAGCAGCAAATCCAATCCCCCCATCACCCCAACCACGCCGCTCTTGGCCCAGCTTCTCCTGGTCAATGTAATTCCACTGTAAAAAATTGGCCTTTACTTGCTTCCGCCTGCTGGACCGATCAATTGGTCCAGCCGCCAAGTTCCCCCCACAGGAATTCAGTGCTAGTTGCTCCGCCTCTCATGCGTGTTTCATTCACCAGGTGTCGGCGCACACGTCGGCGGGGAAGACGGTGGTGGCGCTGTACGCGATAGCCATGTCCCTGCGCAACCAGCAGCGGGTCATCTACACGTCCCCCATCAAGGCCCTCAGCAACCAGAAGTACAGGGAGTTCAAGGAGGAGTTCTCCGACGTCGGCCTCATGACCGGGGACGTCACCATCGAGCCAAACGCCTCCTGCTTGGTACCAGATCGATCGCCGACCACATTGAATTTTTCACTCTCCCTGTGTGGGTATGCCTGTTTGGTACTTAAAGCAAGTGTCTGTACTCTGAAATGCAGGTCATGACCACGGAGATTTGGCGCAGCATGCAGTACAAAGGGTCCGAGGTGATGAGGGAAGTCGCCTGGGTTATCTTCGATGAGGTGCATTACATGCGTGACAGGGAGAGGGGAGTGGTGTGGGAGGAGAGTATTGTGATGGCTCCCAAAAACTCGCGGTTCGTGTTCCTCTCGGCAACTGTGCCTAATGCCAAGGAGTTTGCTGATTGGGTTGCCAAGGTTTGTCTGAATTTTCCTCCGTTTTTATGTTGCCGCCTTGCCTTTGATAGTTCATAATAAGAAATCAAAAGGAAGTTATCTGCTCAGTATAGTAAAGGGACATGCACATAAATGTCTATTTGCCTCAATGCATTTGTTTCCATATATGGTCAATCATTCATCTATATTTTCAGCGTATGCGAGTTCTGCATAATTAAGGTAGTACGATTTTTGTTTCTCAGGTACATAAGCAACCTTGTCATATAGTATACACCGACTATCGACCTACACCCCTCCAGCACTATGTATTTCCTGCTGGAGGTGATGGCTTATACCTGGTCGTTGATGAAAATGGTAAGTTCAGAGAGGACAGTTTTCAGAAATCTCTGAATGTCCTTGCCCCTGATACTGGCAGTGACAAGAAGAGGGAAAACGGGAAGCGGCAAAAGGGCCTTGTCTCGGCAGGCAAAACTAATGAAGAAAGCGACATATTCAAGATGGTGAAAATGATAATTCAGCGTCAATATGACCCTGTGATACTTTTCAGCTTTAGCAAAAGAGAGTGTGAATTTCTTGCTATGCAGGTAAGTTCTTTTCTATATCGCTAGTCGATCTACAAGATATTGGCTCAAGGAAGTAAATGTCTTAGTTGATTTTGACTGCGCTGCTTGTGTTGTAGATGGCCAAGATGGACTTGAATGGGGATGATGAGAAAGTGAACATTGAAACCATTTTTTGGAGTGCCATGGATTTGCTTTCAGATGATGACAAAAAGCTTCCCCAGGTTTCGAATATGCTTCCGTTATTGAAACGCGGCATTGGAGTACATCATTCTGGTCTGTTGCCCATTTTAAAGGAAGTGATTGAGATACTTTTCCAAGAGGGCCTCATCAAGGTTAGCAAATATTACTGATCTCTCATGACTTCTTGGGCTGTTGCCTCCAAACTAGCATATTGTTGGAAGTGTGGTAGTGTACCAATACTCAGCCTAGTAGCCTATTACTTTGTCTTCTCTCTTGAGCTAAAACTGCATGCCTTTAAAAGCTGAGGTTATAGTTCTTTTTTCAGTCGTCCACATCAAAGGAACAGATGATGGATTTAGGTCATTTGGATGGTTGCTATTGTATTGCAGTTTTGTAGTGAACATGGGGCATTGTTCTTGAACTTGCAATGCAAGATGTGTATGTTAGATTTTTTTGTAGCTCTGCTCTTATATGAACACTAGCACTAGGAAATTTGATTGCAAGAAAGTGAGGTCTAAATATTTTTGAGTACTTACTGTTCTTATTCTGTGTTATGAACTGATGATTTGCGAGTGTTTATTTTATTTGGATCGTAAGTGATAATTTTGTTTTGTGACTAATAATTTCTCACTGATATTGAAATCTGGTGTTGTAGTGTCTGTTTGCCACAGAGACATTCAGTATTGGATTGAACATGCCTGCAAAGACTGTTGTGTTTACCAATGTACGTAAGTTTGACGGAGATCGATTCCGATGGTTGTCAAGTGGAGAGTACATCCAGATGAGCGGCCGTGCTGGTCGTCGAGGTATTGATCAGCGTGGTATCTGCATATTGATGGTAGATGAGAAAATGGAACCCTCAACTGCCAAAATGATGCTGAAAGGAGGTGCCGATAGTTTGAACAGGTCTGTATCATGTATTCTTTGCTCCTACTTTTATCTAACAATAACATACATACATTCCAGCTGAGTATTGTGACGAGAACCGAGACTGGGATTGGATGTTCACTTGGTTTACATTATGCTTAAAACTGTTCTTCATATCTATTGTGATAACTAAGTAGTTTCGTCAATTCATGCTATACCAGTTAATTGCATCTTGGAATCTTGAGTTAGCATCGCTTAAGTTCTCATTTACTGTTTCTGTATTTTTTATGTTTCTTCCAGTTGTTTAAGTCACATTTTTCTTCTATTTTGCTGGCTCTGATATTACTATCTTCTTTATTAGTGCCTTTCATTTGAGCTACAACATGTTGTTGAATCAACTGCGCTCGGAGGATGGTGATCCAGAAAAGCTTCTTAGACATTCATTCTACCAATTTCAAGCAGATAGAGCTCTCCCTGATCTTGAGGTTTGTTGATATTTTTCAAGTATTTTCTTCTTATAAACTTCTAACATTTGCAACCTGCCTCTCGTCCTTTCGCCCATGACCCTGTTAGTTAGCTTTGGCATACATGCATGTTCTTTGAATCCCATGGATACTCATGTAAGGTTGCTGTACTATATATGTTGTAATATAATTATTTCCTAGGGGTATTCCCCACTGTTCCCGTTAAGATGTAATAAGATGCTCCTGCCACAACAATGTTTATTACTTGCCTTTTGCCATTTATGATATGGTTGCATGTTTACAAAGAAGAAGGCTTTTTAGAATTGTACCCAAACAGTGTTGGTTGTTTTCCTGAGTTTTCATGTATGCATACGTTGCATGTGTCGAGATGACACTAACTAGCCTGTATATACCAGTTAGAATAGTATTTTATGTTGGTAAATTGGCTGGTGTGAACTACCATAGCAGTGCCTTTTGGTCTAAAAACTTATACATCAAAAACCCCAGCCACTAAAGCATTGTTGCAAGGAACTTATCCTGACATTCCTCTGTTTGAACTTTGTGCAGAAGCAAGTCAGGGAACTGGAAATAGAAAGAAGTTCCATGGTTATTGAAGACGAGGAGAGCGTGAAGGACTACTATGATCTCTTACAGCAGTACACAACTTTAAAGAAGGATGTCCGTGATATTGTACTTTCGCCAAAATATGTTCTGCCTTTCTTGCAATCCGGAAGGCTTGTTCGTGTTCAATACAGTACAGATGAGTCCACCTTCTCTATTGACGAAAATGTGTCGTGGGGAATTATTATAAATTTTGAGAAGGTGAAAACCAATGCTGAAGGTAACATACGTACACTCTTCTCTGTTAGTTTTGCTATTTTATTCATGGGGTTCACTCTTCAGTTACCACTTACCACCATTCAGTTGTGACCATAATTTTGCAACTTTTTTCCAGCTAGTTAGCAATATAAAGATTGTGCAGCTTCAGTTTATGGAATTGACCTGTCATTGCCAAGTGGAGATTAATCTCCCTTTATAAGAAACTATATGACATTCCCTTTGTGGAAATCTCAAGCCTGTATGGTTTGGTGGCTAATTAGCCAGTTACACACTGCAGCCATCATGGCAGCAATCTCTGTGTGAATGGTCAGTAAGCTCACCTACATTAACCTGTTTTGTTGTGTCAAATGAAGGAATGACTCCTTCACGGGTTTCTTTCTTTGATCCATCAACTCACACAATGGCTTAAGCTTGTTTGTTTCATACTACCACATTTTGTTCTCGTTCCTACCCTCTTATGTTTTAATTCATGAAACAGTTGCCTTACAATGTGATCCTATCTCTGACGATTTATGGTCATTGCTTACAACATTTAATAGGGGGGAGGTACTGTCTGTAGCTATTTTAACTCTGCTGACTTCTGGTTTTTGTTCTTGCAGAAAGAAGGCCCGAGGATTGTGATTACACTGTTGATGTCCTCACCAGATGTTCTGTAATCAAGGATATAAGTGGAAAGAAGACAATGAAGGTTATTCCTATCAAATCCCGTGGAGAACCGGTTGTTATTTCGTTGCCACTTTCTCAGGTAATTTACTTCTCCCATTTCACCAGTTAACCTGTTATGTTCCACTTCTTACCAATTTTATCACATTACAAAGCTGTTTGTTTTCTAAGTCTAATAATCCTAAATTGAACTGAATAATCAGATTGATGGACTAAGCAGCGTCCGGATGTACATACCCAAGGATCTTTTGCCTGTAGAAGCTCGAGAAAACACCTTGAGGAAAGTTGAAGAAGTGCTTTCAAGGTTTGCTAAAGATGGGGTTCCTCTATTGGATCCAGAAGAAGATATGGAAGTAAGGAAAACTAATGCATTCATATGGTTAGGTTTCCTCTACTTATTTAGCCCTAATAATTTTGTTCCTTTCAGGTAAAATCTAGCTCCTACCGGAAAGCTGCCAGAAGAATAGAAGCTCTCGAGAGCTTATTTGAGAAGCATGACATCCGTAATGCTCCCCATATCCAACACAAGCTGAAGGTCTTACATGCTAAGCAAGAAATAAAAGCCAAAATAAAGTCCATAAAGAAAACAATGCGGGCTTCGACTGCTCTAGCCTTTAAGGATGAGCTCAAGGCACGAAAACGAGTTCTTCGTAGGCTGGGGTAAAAAATACATCCTTCAATGCCCAAATTTTTGTTAGTCCTTGGAGTGCTTGCATCTAGAAACTTGCAAAATGAACTTTCTTGTTACCGAATATTGAATGGACTAGGCAACATAACATTCTCATGTTTGTGACAAAAATCCTTGCTGTTGTGCACTGCATATGTTGGATTCTTAGTAAATATTTGGAGAACAAATTTATGATCTTTCTGCTTGGGCACCTGATGTAAACAACAAAACACAACTATTTTGCTAAACTGAACAATCATTGACTGTTAAGAGTTAAATAATTAACCTCATTGTTTGAAAATTAGGGATGTAACTCGTAGATATGCATTAGTGCAAGTTGGTTGTATCGAGATTATATGGAAGTTCATGTTATTTGTTTCTTGTGTGAATAGAAATTACCCATCTGTTGCGTCAATCTTCATTTTCTTGTTTTTCATAAACCTTATTGTGGTGTCCTGTTGATTTCAGATACATCACCAGTGAGGATGTGGTCGAAATAAAGGGCAAAGTGGCATGTGAGATCAGCTCAGCCGACGAACTGACATTGACCGAGCTTATGTTCAGTGGTACTTTGAAGGATGCTACCGTGGAGCAGATGGTGGCTCTGCTTTCTTGCTTTGTCTGGCAGGAAAAGCTTCAGGATGCCCCAAAGCCAAGGGAGGAGCTCGACTTGCTCTTCTACCAGTTGCAAGAGACGGCACGAAGGGTCGCAAACCTCCAACTTGAATGCAAGGTACTCAGTAATGATGCTAGTACCAGACAATGATACCATATCACTTGTGCTGTTTTGATGCTTCAGAATTGCATCCCAATTGCTGAAACTTGTTTATGTTATGGCCTTGCTGATGACAGATCCAGATCGACGTCGAGTCATTCGTGAACTCCTTCCGACCCGACGTGATGGAGGCTGTGTACTCGTGGGCCAGAGGGTCCAAGTTCCACCAGATCATGGAGATGACACAGGTGTTCGAAGGCAGCCTGATCAGGGCCATCAGGCGGCTGGAGGAGGTCCTGCAGCAGCTGATCCTGGCGTCCCAGTCGATCGGCGAGACCCAGCTCGAAGCCAAGCTCGAGGAGGCGGTCAGCAAGATTAAGAGGGATATCGTGTTCGCCGCGTCGCTGTACTTGTGACATCTCCTGCGTGGTTTGGTCCCATCACAGGAACTCATGTGCGGGGATAGAGAGGTTATCATTGTCTGCTGTTCTTGTCCAGCGCCATCGACATGGACACGGTCGAGCTGCCTTGACTGGTTTGCTGTAACACGGAGCGGCGTGTTGTCGCCATGGCGGGGATACAATTTTGTAGGTTGTAGAAGCAGTAAGTCGTGATTGAATTGATTAGGGTTTTGGTCCAAGGACTCAAACCTGTACCATTTTTCTTCTTCCCTATACAGAGAGAGAATTGAAGTAGAGATGTACCTGAATTGATATGCCGAGAATGATGAATGCCTGATAGTATTTTTCTTGGATGTAACTGAATTTTCATCCCAAATCAAATGAATTTGTTGTGTTGTGTTGCTTGTCATGAGCCATCTGTTTGTGATCAATGAGGAAATGCAACTAATCTGAGCAAGGAAATACAATCACACATTGTTAAACCATCCATTTTATTTATGACCAATGAGAAAATGGTTCCCACACAAATGAAGATAACAAGCTTGTCTCCCCACACAAGAAATCACAAACCATTTGAAAGAAGAAATCACAAATGGCATGGAAATAACACCAACAGACTGGTAGTAGTAGTTTTAGAAACAAGAAGAAAACTGACTGCTGCTATGTACAAAGAAGAGAGAGCATAGCATTCTCCTGGGAGCACACATGTGTTTGTGTTGAATCTTATCTTTTTGTTTCATTTATTTGCCTAGCAATTCTCCTGCACGATCTTGGCCTTTTCGAATATGAACTTGCCTTCCTTGTACTTCTGGGACTCCTCGTAGGCGCGCTCGTACTTCCACCCGAGCACCTCGCGGCAGTCACGGCAGTGGATGTCGGCGACGGTGTGGAGCCCCGTCATGAGCTGCCGGTCCTCCTTGGCCCCCGTGGTGACGTTCATGGCGTGGGAGAAGAGGAACGCGCGGCCATTCCTCCCCTAGAAGAGCAGCCAAAAGAGCAGAGCATTAGAATTTATCCTCCAAGCACAATCAAAATTGAGATATACTATCATAGCATATCGAGGTCTGCTGGTACAGATCAGAGTATCTATGGTTAACTGGAACTTCACTATGTGAGTATATGCACCTTCATAGAAACACAAATGCTAGCTAGACTCAGCTACAGAAACGTTTCGTTTCCAGATTGTTGGACCTCTCCACCAGAGTTGATGAACCTATTTAAAGTGAGTAGTTAATACTAGTAATTTTAGCATGACAGCCCAACCAGTCCAACATTTGGTATTGATTAAGCTGTGTCTGTCCAATCTTGATCCCCCCTGACGCAGGGCCCAAAGTAAGTCAGCAAGTAAGAGAAGCAAATGAATTAATCCTGTTCTTCTTCTTCACCTGGAAGGCCTTGGAGATGATGTCGTCGTGGAGGCAGACGTGGTTGCGGCAGTGGCAGCAGCTGTACACGCGCGGCCCGACCATTTCCGCCATCTATCGATCTATCTCCTTCCTGCATGCGATGCGACCAATCCGATTCACCATTTACTAATCATGACAAACAGCCATTGATTGTTATCTGAAACGAACGAAAATCCAACAACCATTGCAACTTATTCTCTGAATCTGACTGCCCAATACTACGTACTACTTTATATGTGCAGGCTATTTTATTTTATTTATGATTCCAGTTGAGTTGGTATTTAGTGATGGATGGATCATCAGGAGATGAGTAAAACTTACCTATGACTATGAATATAGGAGTAGTATCTAGTATCAATCTGTCATCTGCTTTGCCCTCCCGATGGTCGTGAATGAGGTAAACAAAGTGCAGATGATGCAGAAACTGCAGGTGAGGGGTCGGTTGGTTATCTAGCGAGACAAGAATCAGTAGCGGCGACATGTGTTTTTACTGGACATGTTTGCTTTGTGCGTGTGCTAGTAAGAATCAGTAGCGGCGAATCCTCTGATCTGATTGAAAGAGGCGAAGCATACATACCTTGGTTGCTCCCCGGACCAGGAGCCCCGGTGGTTCTTGCTCCTTGGGTCCTCCTCCTCCTTGGGCACGGCGGCAGCTGGGCGGTGGCGTGCAGATTGGAATTGGATGCGCGGAAGCCGCCGGCGGTTGGGACTGCGAGCAGCCGGCCGGGCGGGCGAGAAGGAAGGAAGGGGAATAATCGGGAAGGAAGGCTAGAACCAAATCGCCATGGAAGGAGTTTCTTCTTCTTCCGTCCGTCCGTCGATCGATTTGGGGGAAAGGAGGAGAGAGACTTTTTTCTTTTCTTTTCTTTTTTCCTACTACTAGAAGAAGACGACGACGTGGGAGGCTGAGAGCACTGTGCGCATCCATCGATTCATTGGGCATTCTGGCCCAGCCCAAATATGCAAAATCACTCCTTTTCCATAAATTTGTTCATCTTTTCAACAACAAAATGGTCGCACCGTGTGAACATCATATTAAACTATTTTTACTAAGTAAAAAGTTCACCCGGTTCAAAAAGTGTACATGTTTTTTTGGAAAAATAAATAAGTTCTCACGTCCTTTCTTAAAATTGATCGGTACATCCAATAAAATGTTCGCGCTATTCATATCAAATGTACACATACTTTAACTAAAAATGTTTACGCCATTCAAAAAAGAAATGTCCGCTTACGGTGTTTAGAAAAGTGTTTACGGTGTTTAAAAAATGTTCACGGCACACTGGTAGAAAACACATGTTCGCGTGCCTTTGTGAAATTGTTTATGATGCCCATAAAGTTTTAATGTGGTTTTAGAAAAAAGAGCATTCCTAGAAAAATGTTGGCATGTCTAAACTACTTGTAACAAGTGCTTTTTTTTTGGAGCGAAACTTGTAAGAAGCTGTTGCTTT
>NC_041386.1:743251149-743255687 GCF_002162155.2 Triticum dicoccoides | reverse complement strand
TAACAAGTTGTTGTTGGAGGCACGCAATGCATGGCATGGCTTGATAGAAGGCCGTGAACTTGTAGCCTGTAGAATCCAGCTCCTCCTGATTGAATTGCTTGGGCCGCGAGTTAATGGGCCGTAGCAGCTAGCTACTAACTAGCGTAAAAAAAAAGTAGAGCAGAGCAGAGCTGACAACGAGGGAGTGTGCTCTGCTGCTCCGTGGATTGGATTGGATCCATCCCCACCCAGATCCGGCCGGCGGGGTCCTCCCTCCAGGTTTCATCTCCATCCTCGGCGGCGGCGGCGGCGGCGGCGGCGGCCGAGCGCCGGCCGGTGGTAAGTGCGCGCCTGTAGAGCTAACTATTTCAGTCCAACTCCACGGATTTATTTATAGGCGTATTGTCTCCCTTCCTCACCAAGGTTGCCACCAACTAGAGAGACTCAGGTTGTCCCACAGCTTGAAGCTCTAGATAATTCTTCTTCAAAGGGTAGATTTTTATCTTAGTAGCCCACTCTAGGTAACCCAAGAGCAGTCCAATCCCATAATAAAAGGGTGAGTTTTTATACAGGATTGGAATTTCTGATGCATATAGTAAGTATGGAAGGGAGAAGCATTAATCAAGGAATTTATATTTTCTTTTGGCATTGTGGAGTGGTGTTTATAGCATTAACAAGGGGTCATATCTATATACTCCCGCCGTTCCTTTATCTCCCACCCCTAGTTTAGCCTACTCCTGAAACTAGATGGTAGAACAAACTTGGATAGCGGAAAGCGCAACTGATGGCTAGCTCCCTGCTGCTGCGACACCTGCCCAACTTTTTTACATGGTTGGACTGTCTCATGTGTATAGTAAGTATCGAGAAGCTGTTGAGGAAATTGCATTTTCTTTGGCAGTGTGGTTAGTAAGTGGTGTTTGCAGCATTAAGAAGGGGTGCCTATGTGTAGTGGTATTTACAGCATTAAGTCAAGTCCTTGTGCCTCACAGAATTTGCTGGGCATGTAAGGTCGACTGGTACATGCTTTTTGTAAGTGATGATGATAGTGCACCTGATTTTCTGTTCAAAATGCAGACTCTATACATTTTTTTAAACAGTCACATTGTCATGATATATATTCACAAGTATATGTATGTTCCACTGAAGTGCCTAGTTGATGGCGTTTCGATAGGTGAGGTTAATGTGGATGTCATGAGCAGATTCCAGCATTTGAAAGTTCAGTACAAAATTATGCTATGCAGCTAAACAGAGCCACGGAGGCATCACTGGATTGTAAGTCCCCCTAGTTGCTACTTTTGTCATATAAGGGGCTATTGTAACTGCTGCTATTTATTTCCTCATGAGTTTTGCATTCCAGTTCTGTTACTTTCAACAACTAGTTTATATACTAACTGGGAGCATGCATTCGTTTTATTCAGCTGGCCGCAAGCAGAGAACGCTGTGCTCCTAAAGAACTGTCTTCAGAAAAGCTGGCCAACCAGGGATCTAGAAGCAGCATCACCTCAAGTCTCAAGCAATGGGCAGTGAACTGCTCACAGCAACGCTTGCGGCACCGGTGGAGCCTCCGTTGATCCCATCCACGACCACTACCACCACTACCACCGGCAACGGAACCACCACCAGAACCATCACAACAATCACCACCACCACATGCTCCTCCTCTGCCGCCGATGGCACCACTACCACCACCACCACAACCACCACCACCACCACCACAACAACAACCATCACAACCACCTCCAACGCCACAACCATATCATCCCTCTGTGATGATGACCTTCGCGAGATCTTCCTCCGCCTCCCGAACCTCCCGGCTCTCATCTGTGCGGCGCTCACCTGCCGCTCCTGGCTCGGAGCCATCCGCTCTTCCTCATCCTTCCGTCGCCTGTTCCGCGCCCTCCACCCGGCGCCCCTCATTGGGCTCTTTCTTGAAATTGACGATGCTACCACCCCCTCCTTCGTCCCTCTGCGCCGGTCAGATCCCGACGTCACCGCTGCCCTCCGCCGCGGGGACTTCTACCTCACTTCCCTACTCAAGGCTGGCGCATCCTCGGCTTGGAGTATCACCGACTGCCGTGATGGATACATCCTCCTATGGAACATGCTCGATAAGCCGTCCGTCGCCGCCGTGAACCCCATGACCTGGGCTGTGGACATCATCCCGTTGCCCGACGGTGTCAAGGCCGGGAGACGCCGCAATTTTGCCTACCTTGGCTTCCACCTGCTGTGTTCTGATGAGAACCCCTGGTCGTTCCGTGTGGTCTGCGTCTGCTCGGATCAGCGAAGGATCCGCGTCGCCATCTTCTCGTCGGAGACGTGGGAGTGGGTCGTCCACCCGTGGGTACACACTGGTGGTGACTGCAGCCTAAAGTTTGGTGCTGGAATGGTGGTGGATGGTTCTGTTTACTGGCCTTACCATGGCCAAGGACGAATGATAAAGATCAACGTAGCGACCATGGTTATCACCACTGTGGAGCTACCCTTGCAGGTGATGGTGGAGGGGTACAATTTCATGGCCGGGGAGACTAAGGATGGACAGTTATGCATTGTCTATGAATCTGGTTTCTTCCTGCATGTTTGGATCCGTGGTGTGGACGGTTATGGACTTGATAACTGGGTGCTGCATAACATGATACCTTTGAGTGAAGAAATCGACGAGATCACTCAGGGGTTCGCTCTGGAGTTGCAGGGTGACCTCAAAGTTGTGCAGGTCAGGTTTGGATACGTCTACTTGTCCACGACATGCACGACCCCTGCCGGCACGCTCCATTTGCAAGTTCAGTACAAAATTATGCTATGCAGCTAAACAGAGCCACGGAGGCATCACTGGATTGTAAGTCCCCCTAGTTGCTACTTTTGTCATATAAGGGGCTATTGTAACTGCTGCTATTTATTTCCTCATGAGTTTTGCATTCCAGTTCTGTTACTTTCAACAACTAGTTTATAAACTAACTGGGAGCATGCATTCGTTTTATTCAGCTGGCCGCAAGCAGAGAACACTGTGCTCCTAAAGAACTGTCTTCAGAAAAGCTGGCCAACCAGGGATCTAGAAGCAGCATCACCTCAAGTCTCAAGCAATGGGCAGTGAACTGCTCACAGCAACGCTTGCGGCACCGGTGGAGCCTCCGTTGATCCCATCCACGACCACTACCACCACTACCACCGGCAACGGAACCACCACCAGAACCATCACAACAATCACCACCACCACATGCTCCTCCTCTGCCGCCGATGGCACCACTACCACCACCACCACAACCACCACCACCACCACAACAACAACAACCATCACAACCACCTCCAACGCCACAACCATATCATCCCTCTGTGATGATGACCTTCGCGAGATCTTCCTCCGCCTCCCGAACCTCCCGGCTCTCATCCGTGCGGCGCTCACCTGCCGCTCCTGGCTCGGAGCCATCCGCTCTTCCTCATCCTTCCGCCGCCTGTTCCGCGCCCTCCACCCGGCGCCCCTCATTGGGCTCTTTCTTGAAATTGACGATGCTACCACCCCCTCCTTCGTCCCTCTGCGCCGGTCAGATCCCGACGTCACCGCTGCCCTCCGCCGCGGGGACTTCTACCTCACTTCCCTGCTCAAGGCTGGCGCATCCTCGGCTTGGAGTATCACCGACTGCCGTGATGGATACATCCTCCTATGGAACATGCTCGATAAGCCGTCCGTCGCCGCCGTGAACCCCATGACCTGGGCTGTGGACATCATCCCGTTGCCCGACGGTGTCAAGGCCGGGAGACGCCGCAATTTTGCCTACCTTGGCTTCCACCTGCTGTGTTCTGATGAGAACCCCTGGTCGTTCCGTGTGGTCTGCGTCTGCTCGGATCAGCGAAGGATCCGCGTCGCCATCTTCTCGTCGGAGACGTGGGAGTGGGTCGTCCACCCGTGGGTACACACTGGTGGTGACTGCAGCCTAAAGTTTGGTGCTGGAATGGTGGTGGATGGTTCTGTTTACTGGCCTTACCATGGCCAAGGACGAATGATAAAGATCAACGTAGCGACCATGGTTATCACCACTGTGGAGCTACCCTTGCAGGTGATGGTGGAGGGGTACAATTTCATGGCCGGGGAGACTAAGGATGGACAGTTATGCATTGTCTATGAATCTGGTTTCTTCCTGCATGTTTGGATCCGTGGTGTGGACGGTTATGGACTTGATAACTGGGTGCTGCATAACATGATACCTTTGAGTGAAGAAATCGACGAGATCACTCAGGGGTTCGCTCTGGAGTTGCAGGGTGACCTCAAAGTTGTGCAGGTCAGGTTTGGATACGTCTACTTGTCCACGACATGCACGACCCCTGCCGGCACGCTCCATTTGCAAGTTCAGTACAAAATTATGCTATGCAGCTAAACAGAGCCACGGAGGCATCACTGGATTGTAAGTCCCCCTAGTTGCTACTTTTGTCATATAAGGGGCTATTGTAACTGCTGCTATTTATTTCCTCATGAGTTTTGCATTCCAGTTCTGTTACTTTCAACAACTAGTTTATAAACTAACTGGGAGCATGCATTCGTTTTATTCAGCTGGCCGCAAGCAGAGAAC
>NC_041386.1:743247247-743251079 GCF_002162155.2 Triticum dicoccoides | reverse complement strand
CTGTGCTCCTAAAGAACTGTCTTCAGAAAAGCTGGCCAACCAGGGATCTAGAAGCAGCATCACCTCAAGTCTCAAGCAATGGGCAGTGAACTGCTCACAGCAACGCTTGCGGCACCGGTGGAGCCTCCGTTGATCCCATCCACGACCACTACCACCACTACCACCGGCAACGGAACCACCACCAGAACCATCACAACAATCACCACCACCACATGCTCCTCCTCTGCCGCCGATGGCACCACTACCACCACCACCACAACCACCACCACCACCACAACAACAACAACCATCACAACCACCTCCAACGCCACAACCATATCATCCCTCTGTGATGATGACCTTCGCGAGATCTTCCTCCGCCTCCCGAACCTCCCGGCTCTCATCCGTGCGGCGCTCACCTGCCGCTCCTGGCTCGGAGCCATCCGCTCTTCCTCATCCTTCCGCCGCCTGTTCCGCGCCCTCCACCCGGCGCCCCTCATTGGGCTCTTTCTTGAAATTGACGATGCTACCACCCCCTCCTTCGTCCCTCTGCGCCGGTCAGATCCCGACGTCACCGCTGCCCTCCGCCGCGGGGACTTCTACCTCACTTCCCTGCTCAAGGCTGGCGCATCCTCGGCTTGGAGTATCACCGACTGCCGTGATGGATACATCCTCCTATGGAACATGCTCGATAAGCCGTCCGTCGCCGCCGTGAACCCCATGACCTGGGCTGTGGACATCATCCCGTTGCCCGACGGTGTCAAGGCCGGGAGACGCCGCAATTTTGCCTACCTTGGCTTCCACCTGCTGTGTTCTGATGAGAACCCCTGGTCGTTCCGTGTGGTCTGCGTCTGCTCGGATCAGCGAAGGATCCGCGTCGCCATCTTCTCGTCGGAGACGTGGGAGTGGGTCGTCCACCCGTGGGTACACACTGGTGGTGACTGCAGCCTAAAGTTTGGTGCTGGAATGGTGGTGGATGGTTCTGTTTACTGGCCTTACCATGGCCAAGGACGAATGATAAAGATCAACGTAGCGACCATGGTTATCACCACTGTGGAGCTACCCTTGCAGGTGATGGTGGAGGGGTACAATTTCATGGCCGGGGAGACTAAGGATGGACAGTTATGCATTGTCTATGAATCTGGTTTCTTCCTGCATGTTTGGATCCGTGGTGTGGACGGTTATGGACTTGATAACTGGGTGCTGCATAACATGATACCTTTGAGTGAAGAAATCGACGAGATCACTCAGGGGTTCGCTCTGGAGTTGCAGGGTGACCTCAAAGTTGTGCAGGTCAGGTTTGGATACGTCTACTTGTCCACGACATGCACGACCCCTGCCGGCACGCTCCACTGCTGGTTCTTCTCCCTGTCATTGGACACCTTGGTGCTTGAGTTGCTCGTGGAGGGGAAATTTAATGGCTGTGCGCATCCTTATAACATGGCCTGGCCTCCTTGTTTGGTTGGTGATGATGGGAGCATAGGGCATGAAGTTGAAGCTTCTCACTGAAGTCTGCAGTTGTTTGTGATACGAGGAAATTGAATGGAAATTTGTGGGTATGAGCTAACAATTATTAGTTGATGCAAAATATTCTGTAGCTGGCATTGAAAACCGGAAGATGATTTCCTTGTATCTTAAGTAATCGTTATTGCCATAGAAACCTTTAGATGCTTTGCAACTATTGGTACGGTTCTGGAGCTAATGACTTGTATGGACGATTGGGTTTTCATCTGCTGCAAACTTTCCATGGAAAACTGCTACTACTATTATCTTTCGCTGCACAATTTCTTAACTTTGGAGGATCTGTTTTTCGACCTTTGCTGTTCTTTGTTGCGTGCTGCAAAATTGTACTACATGTTGCTTGGGTACCAATGGACGAATGCAGTTCCAGACTAGTTGGAAAACATAGTAGTAGATGCTTGCTGTTGTCCCTTGCAGAGGTCCAGGAAAAACAGAGAGCAGCTCCTCTGTTTGAACATTCAGATGCTGCCATTGAAGAGAATCGATGAGCTAAGTTTATGGCATTAGAAAAGCTACCTATGGATTGTAAGCTAATTTGTTGCTGAACTGCGCTTGCTCCCGTCCCGTGCAAGAATCAGGAGCCAAATGTGCCCGACTCTCGATGACTAAAAGTTTCAGACATTCAGAATCTCTGATTTCCATGTTTAAAAAAACAGAATAATCTAGACAGTCAATAATGTAGAGATATGCTAAGGACGTGCCAGCAATTAGTTTTAAACAACACCCTGAGAGCACAATCAACAGGTGAAGCTGAATGCTGAACCACGATTCTATCTTCCAAAATGGAAACATGAAACATGCCTTTGTTTACATGAAACATGAGCAAACAGGGCTAATTTCTCTTCGTTACAACGCCCCTGACATAGCCTTTTTTTTAAACACAAAAAACCAGGGAACTGCCATTGCCATGCATTACATCACAGTTGACATTGATCTTCCGTAACATCCAAGCATCATATTTATACAAACAACTGTATGTGTTTTGAAGCAAAGAGTAATTCCACATATAATGACCACTGAATTCAACACAAAAAAATAAAATAAAAAAAATAATGACCACTGAATCCCTTGACAGAAACGTCCAGTCGAAAGAAAGACCGAAATCCTTGGCCTTGAATTTCCCATATCTTGGTGGTTTGGTTGTCATCCAACATACCAGGCGCTGGCTCCAGCACCGTTTCCCCATCCATGGCATGGAACACGGTCATGGAAAGCCACTCCTTCACGGCATTCGTCACCACATGTGGACTGGGCTCCAGGAGATTCCGTTAAACATTGTCTGCTTGCCCCCAAATATTTGCATACAAGTCAACAAAGCATTAGGATTCAGGAAATAGGGGATATATATATATATATATATATATATATATATATATATATATATATATATATATATATATATATTCAAGAGACCAAGTGCTTAGCTTCTTACCTCCATGCATTCAGCTGAGTTAATCACGAACTAATAAGGCTTGGTTTGAACACTGTACCATTTCCCATCTCTCTCAACTTGTAAGCCACCGACATCGTGGTCGACAAAAAGGATGCATGGTAAGGAGACCACCATCTGAGTGAGGCCTCATGCCCGAAACTAGGCCAGGTCTCGGGCATGGAGGGTAGTAGTTCAATCTAACAAACCCATGATCCTTGTTTGATATTTGGTTGACAAAGTAATCCTCATCAAGGTCTAGGTTTGTTGATATGCCGCATATGGTATTGGCCGCCGATGGTGACAAGCATCCTCGTGCCCTCAACGAGTTTGAGCTTAACAATGAAGTTTGGGCCAGGCTTGTTCATGACCACAGTCATGACATGCTTGTGGGAATGCTCGACGAAAATGCCTGCCAAGGAACAACATTTGTATCAATAGTATATCGTTTATAGATCATCTAGTTGGTGGCTAATTAAGGTTATGTGTGATATGTTGATGCAGAATGTACATTACATTGCACGATGCAGGTGTATGATATACTATATTTAGTTCCATTTAGGGAGCACGCGCATGATAACTGATAACTGGTAGGATGAAAAGAAAGAATGCTTCTCAAATTCAAACTTTGTTTCAATATAAAATTGTGTACCTCTTGCACATGTAACATCATAGTGAGTCCCTTTACTGACCGAATGTTCTATTATGCGTCTTTAACTATGAATGAATATGTCACACTACACCCATGTGTCTAACTACTTAAAGGATAATTTGAACTACGATGATGTAGAGAGCACTTTAAACCATTTCTATTGCACTTCTGAAATATTCTGAATTCATGTGTTAAATTTGAGATATTCGTGGTGAAAACTGAATGTTGCATGTAAAATGTAGTACCCTTAT
>NC_041386.1:743234113-743246938 GCF_002162155.2 Triticum dicoccoides | reverse complement strand
TGATCTTAATTACCTTGTTGACCACATCTTCGGTGCCATTCAGTTTATTGATTATATCCGATATATTTGGCCTTTTGTGTCTATCAATATCCATGCAACTTAGTGCAATCTCAGTGCATACATTAACTTGTTTGCAATATGCTTCCAGTGGCTTTGAAGCTAGACATGTTTCCAGCATCCTACCCCTCCACTTTTCTCGTACCTATGTAATTGAAACATGAATATGGAAGGATTTTACACTCCACATGAGACTATAATACATAGTTTACACATCGATAAAAATGCATTAATTGAGTACTCAATGCAAGCCCACGGTGATGTACAAAGTACATTAGTTGGAAACTGATTAAAGCACAGAGGAAAGTAACACACTTAAGTAGTGATTCAATGGATACAACTCAACAAGTACTTGAGAAATTTCCTCTGGAGAAAATTTGGCATGGAAGATAGAGGGACAACTCTAATTGCTTGGTCCAAGGTATGTCTACCAAAGAAGCAAGGGGGCCTTGGTATAATTGATATTGCTCTCCACAATAAGGCTCTCCTCATGAAAAACCTCTTCAAGTTCCTTAACAAAGAAGATATACCTTGGATTAAGCTGATCTGAGAGAAATATTATCATACAGAAGCACCAAAAGGAAAAGCTGAAGGTTCTTTCTGGTGGAAATCTCACATATGCCTCCTAGACAGGTTTAAGCAGATTAGCAGGTGCACCATTGGATCTGGACAAACTGTGCTCTTTTGGAAAGATAATTGGACTGGTCATAACCTACAATCTACCCTTCCACATCTTCACTCCTTTGCAGTGAAT
Organism: Triticum dicoccoides; assembly: GCF_002162155.2. NCBI lineage: Eukaryota > Viridiplantae > Streptophyta > Magnoliopsida > Poales > Poaceae > Triticum > Triticum dicoccoides. The sequence continues at coordinate 743,246,127 of NC_041386.1, read as the reverse complement.
GATGAACAATATTTTCTAGATTTTTATGGAGAGCATGATTGGACTGAGCACTTTCACATGCCTCTCTCTATTGAAGCATATGAGGAATTTAATCAACTTTAAGCCCTGGCACCCACTATACATCCAAATGAGAGGATAAATGGAGCATCGTTGGGGCTGCTGGCAGGCCATCAACAATCCACATCTATAATCAGATTCTGGAACAGCATGAAGAGCATCCCCTTTTAATCATTATTTGGAACAGTTCAAGCAGACTCAAGCACAAAATATTCTTTTGGCTAGTGGCTCATTGTAGAATCAACACTAGGGCTCTCCTACTCAGAAAAGGCATGAAACTAGATGACATTTATTGCCCTAATTGTAACCAACAGGCAGAAGAGAGAACTATGCACTTATTATGGGACTGCAACTTTGCAGGAATGTTGGAACTCTTGATTCCAAATAGAAATAGAGGCACATCAGTTTATGAGGATACCACCCTGGCCATAAAGCTCTTGCCAAATCAGTTTGCAGTTGAGATCATCATTCTCGGTTGTTGGAACATATGGATGTAGAGGAATGGTAAAGTTTTCAGAGCAATTCCACATTCGATCCAATCTTGGAGATTCCACCTTAAGCAAGACTTAAAGCTCCTCAGACACAAGATCAAGCAAAAGTTTGAAGTTCGGTTCTCTCAGTGGATAGATCATAATCTGTAAACATGAGTTTCATTCCCAGAGCAGGCATTGGCTAGCTCCTTAGCTGAAGTTCATCCCTTTGGGTGTGTGTATTATTTTGTACTATATTTATTTTAATATATTTACCATAGAACAATTGTTCTATAGTGTTGGGTAAAAAAACCTATATTTTTCAATATGAGTGAGTAGTGAAAAACAAGTAATAAAAAATAACATCAACTTTTCCAAGTGAAAAGATAGCATTTCTTACCATATCAAAAAACTCACGGAGAGGCATTTCGACACTTCTAGAATGGCCTCCATTGCCTGCAATTATTTTTATCATTACAACACCCAAGCTGAATATGTCAAACTTGTTCGACACGATGTTTCCATGTAAGAATTCCATCGGCACATATCCACTGCATGGCCAAATATATACAATATTAATATCTAGTAATTGAACATGTTATGCATATTATGAAAGAAATTTATTTAAAAAAAGGCGCAATAATTAAGTTACATTGTTCCTATAGGAGTTTGTGTGATTATGGTTTGTTTATCACCGAAGAGCCTGGACAAACCAAAATCCGCAAGCTTTGGCACCATGTTCTTGTCTAACAATATGTTACTTGGTTTTAGGTCCAAATGGTAAATTGGTTGATCGAATCCTTCATGAAGGTGCTTTAAACCCTTCCATGTACCCTTGATAATTTTGTAACATGTATGCCAGTCAAGTCTATCACCTTCGTCTGCAATTTAGGAAAGAACACATGTATGAAATACAAATATACAAAATCATTTTTATTCACACGGTAAGCAGCAAAAAGCAAGTAGAGCACCATATTCTTGAAGAAAAAAGAGGAGAAGAATAGAGCAAGATCATACCAGAAAGGTGTTTTTCAAGGCTTCCATTTTGCATATACTCAAAGCAGAGCGCTCTGTATGTCCTTTCAGCAAAAACTGTTCTTCCCCCGTACTGCATAGGTTGATGTTGTGTTTCATAGCAATAGGCAACTAACCTTACAATGTTGTGATGCTCGAGCCTCATAAGGTTTTCGAACTCACTTTGGAATTGTTCATCATCAATCTTTGGCATGTTATTGTAAAGCACCTTCACAGCAATTTCTTTTCCATTTTCAAGCTCTGCCTGTTAAAAATCTATTATAAGCACCTTTATTCACAGTCATCAACAAGTTGCACACAATTAAACTTTACTTATTCTGAATAACATAACACAGAAATAAAGAAGGTAGTTCCTCAGTTCCTGACCCCATACTACTAATGTTCTCACGGATACACAATGTTGCCTGAGGTGAGTCACATAGTTAGCTACTTCACAACGTCCACGCACGCGGGTGCGGGTTTGGCCCATGAGGCTAGTGACGTGTAAGCACATGAATTGATTGCTCGATCTGATAGTTGCATCCTCGCCTCCTGCACTTGTTCATTGTGGCGTCGGCCTCGTCTTCTCGGCCAGTTGCCGAAGTACGGCAGGTCGCTAATCTCTCAAATGTATGTATCTATCTTGTCTAATTCTTGCTCCCTAGACTTTATGGATAGGATTTTATTTAAGGTATTGCAGTTGGGAAATCAATTACTATGATTTACCCATTTCAAGGAGTGATTCACTCTTGTTTGAGTTATTTGTCGATGGCTGGACCACAAACAGTAGTACGATAAAATGGCAAGTAAGTTTAACTCCAAACCATATAATTCAATCAATAAGCTTTATTTCTTTTGTGATTTGTTTCTTCTCTATGCAATTGAGATCCACTATTGTATTTTGTCATTCTAATTATATTTGTTTTTATAGTTTAGGGTTTTTAATACTTTGTTATTTAACTTTATATAATCAACTAGCAATCAGATGGATGTTGCACTACGGCCACCCCCACAAAAACCACAACAACAAAGACACAATCGGTCCCACATACAAACAACCAACCCATACAAAAACTTTATAAAGAACATCACAACAAAGAGAATGCTAGTAGTTCTTAAGATCACGAATAAGTTAGTTTCCTCTGCAATGCGTCTAACTTGGAGGAAGCCTGCTTAGTCTAGGTGTGAACATGCACCACTCTTGCAGAGTAGTCAAAAGTCCTGGATGCTATCTTGGCCTTTTCCAAGTACTAGGAGGTCTAAACCACCATGTGGATTGGGCCAATTTATTGAAGCAAGTGAAGTCTAGATTGAGCGTGGTTATGGAACTCATGTAAAATCAAGCAGTTAAGTTGGTGCTTCCATTCCTATTGTTTAACAAAGTACTCGAAACTATCTTCCATATATATACGCACATATTGACGAGATACAAATCAACTAACACTAGTAGAAACCGGAGCTTTAAAACCGGTTCGTAAGGGCCTTTAGTGCCGGTTCTGCAACCGGCACTAAAGGGTGGAGACTAAAGCTCCCCCCCCCTTTAGTACCGGTTCGGCACGAACCGCCACTAAAGGCCCACCACGTGGCCTGAGCTCGCGCCGTGGTATGGGGGACCTTTAGTACCGGTTGGTGTAACCGATACTAAAGGTTTTTTTTTTGATTTATTTTTAAATTTTGTAAAAAATATTTGATTTTTTTTCAATTTTCAATTTTCTGAATTATTTGATGATTTAATCTCTAATCACCCATCTTAACTGCTCAAGTGTGGATCACTCATTCCAAATCGTCTAACTTCCTGGCCGGTCACCCATCCTCTCACTCCCCTAGCCTGAGCACACTTAACTTCGGAGTTCTATTGCCCCTACTTTCCAAGTCTGCACTTGTTGTTTTCCTAACAAATGTAAGCTGTCAATCCTATTAACCCTCAGCAGTTTAGCTTCAGCATTAGGTCACACATTTCACCGTTTGAGTTTGGAACTATTATTCTAAAAAACAGTTAGTAACACTAATATTTCTTGAATAAGTTTGACCACAGTTTGACCATAGTTTGACCATAGTTTGACCAAAATTGACCAAAATTCAAAAAATTGAAATAATTATTGAGTAACACTAATTCTTGAATAATTATGTAGCAACATTAGTACTTCTTGAATAAGTAGTTTGACTATAGTTTGACCAGATTTAATGAAAATTCAAAAAAAAACTGAAATTTGAGCATATCTTTTTTCCTTTTGGAATTTGAGGATTCTAAAAAATTGCAAACAAGACATAGGCTGTCAAAATTGGATGCGCATTTTCGTGCTGAATTTTTTGATATATTATACGTTTTTTTCCGACATCGTATGCAAAAGTTATAGCCGTTTTACATTTTCCTAACTAGTAGATGTAGTAATATAACTACATCTCAAAGAATTTTATTTTTTGAATTTTTTTTTATCATTTTCTTTTGTATTTTTCAAAACTGAAATGACGATATACGAGGGGGTAGAGTTTGAAAATTGCGCTATAGTCCCGGTTTGTGTCTCCAACCGGGACTATAGGTCAAACCCCTTTAGTACCGGTTCGTGGCATGAACCGATACTAAAGGTTAGCCCTTTAGTACCGGTTTGTGCCACGAACCGATACTAAAGGTGATCGCGGGGCCCCGACCTGACGGCAGCCTGCCACCACCCCTTTAGTACCGGTTCGTGGCACGAACTGGTACTAAAGGTTCAAAACGAACCGGCATTAATGCATAGCCGTTTGAACCGGCACTAATGGTACCATTAGTACCGGGCCAAAATCGAACCGGGACTAATGTGTCTCACATTAGGTCCTTTTTCTACTAGTGTAAGCATAATGTGTATTCCGAATCTTACCACATAGACCTTTCCATACGTGCCTTGACCAATTTTCCTCTTCTCGGAGAAATTATCTGTGATTTCTTGTAATACTCGGAGCGTTAGACTTGTTATATTTTGCAATTTAATAGCCATGTCACAGTCTCTGCTTCAAGGGACAGATTAAACCACCTCAAAACATGTGCGTAAAATAAACATCATATGCATCAACTTGGAAAATATAGCAAGTTTATTATATAAAATGAAATTTCACGATGGAAACACTCAAGCATATGGCCATTGTACATGGTGAATGTCAGAGTCATAGATCTATAATAGGTGGATCATATAATGGGTGGATCTAGCAAGATAGTCGAGATTGGTATGTATTGCTAAGATTCTTTGCATAAAGGAATGTGTTTTTTTAGGAATATATCTCCAATGAAATTAGATTGAGCATAATTTAGATTAGCAAGGAGATTGATGATGATGAACTAATAGGTTGTATCACTGTGAAGAAGTTAGTACTAACATATCGTAGATTGTGCATTATCATGAATGTATTGCCTTAATGCTACATTATGATTCAATAAAAACACGCTTTATCGAAAATGGAGAAATGCCTTGGAACATACACCGTTGAATCACCTTCTTGACCATTTTCTTCTTCTGAAACAAAATAAAAAAAAGTACTATTGGGTATGTGCCAAAAAAATAGCTACTTGAATAAAAACTATGTGTCATGTAGGGGTAGTTCTAGAAAAAAAATGATGCATGCATTGGTGGGGTTCTATGAAGTTGTGAACGGCTGACAATATGCAATAATGGAGAGAATAATTTACTTGTGGTTGCACCGGAGGTGCCGGGTGTTGTGGCCACTGTCAGTCCTTCTGCATCAAGCGTCAAAGGTCTGGCATACACACCAATTTTATGAACATACCTCTCCGCACGTGCAAAGAAGCCAACTATAGCCCATCCGCTTTCCAATGTGCCGCAAAAAGGAGTTCCTTCTACAAATCCAAAAGGGCCATATGTATCCTCATGGGTTACCAGCTTGAGAGATGTTATGACATTGGAATGTGATAAGGGATATGGACCAAATTTGCCAGAAATTTCTTTCACAAAATCTGTTGGATCAAGATTGATCTATAAGAGAATAGAAAACAGTACCAAGTCAGCTACTTTATATATATATATAAGCAGCAATGTATAACTTAAAAGAGTCATGTATTGCATAACTCAGGAAAAATAAATCATGCACATTCAGTTTTCGTTATTAGTTTGAGTGCATACAATTTTTTAAAACAAAAGTTTTGCTCACTCACCGTATATTTGTTCGCACCACCAGTACCACCCCATGGGCCAACGGTGTGCACATACCCACTGTGATCGCTATATGAAAACGTAAGTGAATCAATGATATCGCCATAACGAATTGTCACACTTTTGAGACGGAGGGAAGATGCTGCCCCGATGTCATGGGCAGTTCCGCCATTTCCACCCCAAGGCCCATACTTAACAACTTGAAACTGTAAACCAATCAAGAAATAAATTGGAAGGTGAAAAGAATGAAGAATAAATAATTAAGAGACTAAGAATAGTAATTACATTCTTTTGCTCCTGTTCTCCTTCTCTTTCTTCTTCTTCTATTGTTCTGTCAATCGTGGTTTCTATCTGTTCCAACTGCTCCTGTTCTCCTTCTCTTTCTTCTTCTTCTACTGTTCTATGAGTTATGGCTTGTAGTTGTTCCAACGTAGACCCTATAGTTGGCCTTTTGTCTTTGTCATGTCCCACGCAAGCTGATGCAATTGTGATACATTTCTTGACTTGCTGGCAGTATTCTTCCACGTGCTTTGATGTTCCCTCTATCCTTCCCCTCCAGTTCAAGAGTGCCTACAAAATTGGATTTAAACACGACACAACTGAGGATGTTATTACTAATTGAAGCAACTACATTATTCTTGATAAGATGATTATGTCCGTACAAGTTCTGCAAATCTATTGAAAGGCATGTCTACATATTCGCCATAGCCGTTAGGTCCTGCAATTATTTGTATGATTGTGACGCCTAAGCTGAATACATCATGCTTCTTAGAGATTCCGCCAGTCTCTATGTATTCTGGTGGCATGAAGGGACTGCAAGGTACAAAAATGTTATATATTTTCTTAACAGTATTGATGAAAGAAGCTGATCACATGAGTCATGAGGTATGAACTTACTGTGATCCACAAAGATGTTCTGTGTTAAAGCTTCTTGTTGAATCATTAATGAGTCTTGACAGACCAAAGTCACAAATTTTCGGCATCCAGTTCTCATCCAACAATATGTTTGCAGGCTTTAAATCAAGATGGTAAATTTCTCTTTCAGATCCATTGTGAAGGAAATTTAGACCCTCACAAATCCCGACAATTATTTTGTAACGTCTGTACCAATTAAGTTCACGTGATTCATCTGAAGAGGTTAACATAAAGCTGTATTACCAAGATGTGTATTTAGACTTTGGAAATATTTACTCTGTGTAAAGCACGATCATACCAGAGAGATGCTTCTTGAGGCTCCCACTGGGAAAGTACTCAAAGCAAAGAACTCTCTCATCCACATTAGCAAAAGTTTGTTTTCCATTGTATTCAGTAACTTGACGTTGTATTGCATAACAGTAGCCAACTAACTTGACAATATTTTGATGTTGGACACACACAAGATTAAGAAGTTCATTGTTAAATTTTGTCTCATCAACAAGGCCCGATATCAGAAAAAGCCTTTTCACAGCAATTTCTTCTTCATTATATATTGCCTGTCAAAACAAAAATTCTATTAATTGTGTTTCTTGTAGTGTTATCATCTGAAAAACAGAAAATCTTTTCAAACAACAACGGTGGGGGAGTTTTGTTAATAAAGCATATCAGGGTACATAGAGTAGCTGTATGTCAAAGAGGCAAAGGGAAGGGCAGCGCAACCATCAGCAGATAGTGTTGCACCAGAGAAGAAGGAAAAATAGAAAAAAAAAATCTAATTATTGCGCATACCTTGTAGACTTTTCCAAAGCCACCTTCACCAATTTTTAGCTCATCTGAAAAGTTCTTTGTAATTTCTTTTAACAATGTATACGAAATGGCCTCTGGCATTGCACTTACAACATGATGTAAATTGTTCGCCATGTCAATTTGTCTCTGAAGAACGTCGACTTTGTACCTCTCTTAAGACTTCAGAAATATTTTCATATCAGAAAAACAACAAGAACTGAGGGAGATTATTGAAATAAAATTAGAAGCAGGCAGCTTCTCACCAGCGACCATTTTTTCACCGTGCCTATATACAAGAAGAGATCATTGACAGTTTGACCACCCGTAACACATAAAGATATAGAATGGTCGGACCAAACTAGACTAGCAATATAAATTGTGAGGTTTCCTCATTTCATTTATATTAATATTTAGTTTTTTGAAATAATATTAATTTTTTAGTATTTTATTTACTTTTATTACATTCAAAAGTACCTATGATTTATATGATCTTATATTATGTAAATTCCATATTAATAATAAAGTAATTGCTGATTAAAGAGGTTTATCTTAATGATGAAATACATTGTATATTTTGGGACTTCATGAGTACAACAAAATTTTCCCAAACAATATTTAAGAATATCCTCCCTGTAATTTCTTTAGAATATCGACACATAAGAAAAGCGGTCCAACTGCAGGTAAAGCAAATGACACATCGAAACTAAAGATTTATTGCTGCATGTGGTACATTGTAGTCACATGCTTTGTATGATTATTTATCCATTGGCTTTAGAGTATGGGTGGCAACTCTTTCTAAATTGAGTCGGATCTTGTGAAACAATCCAGTCGATGGAGCTACAGGGTTGCAGTCTTGCAGAAGCTTTACAGACGGGATAGTTGGAGATTAGTCTCTGAATATCGTTCCTCCAGTATTCGTTGGCATGTTTTCATTGACATATATCAAATGGTAATAAGAGCAAGCAAGGTCATTCGCAAAAAAGAGAGCAAGCAAGGTATAAAAGTAAGAAATATTTCTTCCATGAAAACTACTACCACCGTCATGGTTTATTGGTCCCCTTCATATTATATTTGATATGGAAAATATATATTTTATTAGTTAAATTCATGGTCAAAATATGACCCTAAATACGAGTGGGGCTAATAAACCAGGCCGGAAGTAGGAGCTAGTGAGCAACAAAGGTAATCCAGATATAGAAATTTCAGTTATATAAATCAAATGTGCCAATTTTGTTAGTATGCAAATATGAAAAAGTGCTTTTTGTCACAACTATTTCTGAAATGCAACTTCTGTCCCTCAATTTTATACTAACTTACATCGCTCAACTTATAAGAGCATGCAGATTTCGTCCCTCAAATTACTAGAAACTGTTTTCAAGAAACAAATATAGATTTTACGCATTTGAAAAAAAAAGAAATTATGTGCATGTTGTATTTTTATGCACATCTGCATTCAAAAAAAAAATATACTTCTACAGGCCAAGTAAAAAAGAAAAAAAATCATCCTCTCTCATTCTGTTATTGATACATATCACCCACGATATTATTCTCTCTAAGAAAACAAACTCTAGATAATAATATTCCCCCATATGTTATTTTTGCGGTAAAATAGTGGGTATTTTATTCCTTAGAAATAGTGTTACAGTCTGCTAATACAAAACTTTTTGCACAGTCTGGAGCTTGGTGCAACCAACAACCGGTGCTACCTCCAGATCTCCCCACATTAGCAAGACTAAGAGCAAACCTATTTTGATTATGAGTAACTTTCAGCGGAATAATATTCTCCCATATGTAAGTGTAAAACATGGTTAGTTTTCATATTTCTGTTGAGAATTGGACATATTGTGAGTAAAGGTTTATTGATATGTAGAAACACTGAAAATTTGTCGTGTGAAATTTTCAAGAAAATTGGAAACAATTATTACCCATACATGTGAGAGTTAATCATTGTGATAGCTAATATTTAAAATGATTTCATGTGTGACCAGATAGTAAGTATGAGAAGATATTTTTTCCCCATAGGTTGCATAAATACATATATTTTACATGAGAATTACATATGTGCATAAATGTATGACATGTACATGTCATAGTTGTTTTTTCAGTCTTTGTGACATGTGGAGCATTTGTTTTCCAAAAACAATATTTTTGTGAACCAATTTTTTGTGGGGAATCTTTGAAATAATTTGAGAACTTTTAAAAAGTTTTCTATTTGCCAATGAGAACTTAAAAAAAAATAGAGGATGAAAGTTGGTAGGAAAGATAGATGACAAGTTGTAAATTCAGCCGTAGTTGGGATGGACAATCTGTGCTTCGGGGAAGAAGGTGCTGACCTTGTACGGTGGAGCTCGAGCACACAAAGCGCGCCCGACTGTGAGCCCAGCGGGAGCTGGAGCACAGGAAGCACAATTGTTGATGGAGGGGGCGGAGGAGAGAGAGAGAGACTTGGTGTTGGAGAAATGGAGAGAATTCTGAGCTCACCAAGCTGCAAAGCTCTACTATATATGAGCAGCCGGAGACAGAACGGGATGAGCGTTTCCTCGAAACATCGTCTTTCCCGACGGAAAAGGAGAAGAGTCAACCCAAATTTTAAAAGACCGCGTTGTTGATTTTTCCTGGAGCAGCAGTGCCAAGTCCTAGCTGTTTCTGTGAAGCTGTCAACAGATAGTGTATCACTGTCCGCATTGATATTTGATAGGCGAGCGCTAAGGGTAGGTAGAATGGTTCTATTTTAGTAATGTCACGTAGGATAAATGATGATATCGAGAAGAGAGAAATCATAAGAGAAGACAAAAGATGATGTACAATATACTCCCTCCGTTCCGATTTACTCGTTGTGGTTTTAGTTCAAATTTGAACTAAAACCACGACGAGTAAATCGGGACGGAGGGAGTATGTCTCATCATGTTTTTTGGAACAACTAGTTATTAAAAATAAAGGCTAAAAGATGATCCATTATAGACATATTTTTTTGTTATCTTTAAATTACATGCAAGACTTAAGATAACATTATCTTTCAACCATTGTACATGCTCTAATTAGTCATGGCCCCGCGGTCCCGCGGCACTAATTGTATCCAACCTCAAATGAGAAACCAATCCAACGCTGAGAGGTGACCGCCCACGCTGTTGTTTTCCCTTGCCATCCCACCATTACTTCACATGGACCCACCCAAAGCTTATCTCTTCCCTCTGTCGCTCTCCGTTTGCCATTTCATTAAGAAACTGATAGGACCAGGGAAATTATTTTTTGACAAAGGTGATCTTTTCCTCTCAAAACAGTATAATTAAAGTTGCTCACACACACAAGAATCTATGAACGCATGCACGTGATACCCTACCCTTATCGGCGCGCCTCCGAGAGAAGGAGCTGCCATTGCATCTTGTGATTTAATGAAGTCACCATGGCGCTTCGCAGTCGACATGAACGTCTCCTCCCACTAAACGAACATCGCTGAAAGCGTGAAATAAATCCAGGAATAATGCAAGCAGCAATGTCAAATCTAGGATTCAAACTTTAGTGGGTTGGGGTAACCACTGTCCTCGTAACCATCCAACCACATGTTGGTTTGCGATAAAGGTGAATTTATTAGATCAAAATAAAGCATAAAAAAATACAAACACAACAAGTATACATCTGGCCTTTGCATACTTATAATGCACACAGTTAACACCAACACACACATAAAAATCACGCCGACAAATAACAGTCATGTCAAACAAAAGCTTCTCTTTTTTGTTTTTTGCGAATCAGTAACCTATCCAAATACACTTTCCAAAACACAAGGGTCGCTCCTAGGCGACACGGCTAACCTTGGGACCATGCTGATCGCCGGCGCCTCTGTCCAATGGGTCTCATTTTCTATGCCTTGCCTTGCGGATGACGACTTTGTGCGGGTTCACCGGCGGTAGTGCCATCCCTGGGTGCAGCGTCGGAGGCCATTGCGATGGAGTCTCCGCTCGACGGTTTTCTCGTGATGCGCACATGGCTCGCCAGAAGAAGAATGATGAGGAGCTGGCTAACAAGTTCTAGGCGGATATTGGCTTTCCCTGTCGGAATCTAGAGTATGGGAATGACGTAAGTTGTCATTACGGTTTGACCGATAAAGATCTTCATAGAATATGTAGGAACCAATATGAGCATCCATGTTCCGCTGTTGGTTATTGACTGGAGATGTGTCTCGGTCATGTCTACATAGTTCTCGAACCCATAGGGTCCGCACGCTTAACGTTCGATGACGATTTGTATTATGAGTCATGTGTTTTTGGTGACCAAAGATTGTTCGGAGTCCCGGATGAGATCACGGACATAACGAGGAGTTTCAAAATCATGAAGAGATAAAGATTGATATATTGGACGATAGTATTCAGACACCAGAATGGTTTCGGAGTGGTCCGGATATTTATCGGAGTACCGAGGGGTTACCGGAACCCCCGGGGAAAGTTATGGGCCAACATGGGCCATAGGGGAGAAGAGAGGGCAGCCCACAAGGAGTGGCGTACACCCCCTCCCCCCTCATTGGAGTCCGAATTGGACAAGGGGAGGGGCGCGGCCCCCTTTCCCTTTCCCTCTCCCTTTCCTTCCATTTTTCTCCTCCGAAAGAAAGGAAGGGGGCCCGACTAGGACTAGG
>NC_041386.1:743225763-743234040 GCF_002162155.2 Triticum dicoccoides | reverse complement strand
GCCCTTTTTTCATTTTTATTTAAGTTCGAAACGGGCACATGTTTGCGATGCGCCAGCCCGTTGGGTGCACCCATAGGCGGGCAGCGAAAACCGGACACGCACCTTTATTTTGCCGATGCAAATGGACAAAATCCGGACAAAACGACCGTCCATTTGAGGTCGTGCGTTGGAGTTGCCCTAAGTGTCAAACCGTCGCGGCTTTGCTAAAGTGAAGCGAGCGATAGACGCAACAAGGGCCGTCCCACTTCAAGTGAGCAACCGGTTTTGGGAACATTTTAGAAGCTTCCCTGAGTTCTTCTATTGATTTGCTTTCTTTCTTAGGTTTTTCCTTTTTTTTTCATGTTTTTATTTTTGTTTTAGTATTTATTTTTTTTGCTTATTTCTTCATTTTTTCTTTTGTTTCTTTATTTTTCCCCTTATTTCGTTTCCTTTTAATCCATAAATTTAAGATTTCCATAAATGTTCAGAATTTTCAATTTTTTTTTGAATTTTTGAAAAATGTTTGAAAATTCCAAATTTTGTTCACATTTTCGAAAAATATTCATGTTTCAAAAAAAGTTCGGAATTCCAAATTCTAATAAAAGTTTGAAATTCTACTTTTGTTCAGTTTTCAAAAAAAATTCATGTTCAAAGAAAACCATCGTATTGAAGAAACATGTTCACTGTACATTGACAAAAATGTTCACTGTGTATAAAAAATATTAATTGTGTATAGAGCTTAATTCAGCAAAAGTTCGCCTTATATTTTAAAAATTGTTTAGTGCAAAGAAAATGTTTAGTGCAAACTTTCATTTCATTTTTAAAAATTGTTAAAAAAGATTTACTTGTTTTTTTGAGCTTTTTATTTTCCATAAATTCAATATTTCCAACGAATGCCCAGAATTTTAATATTTCCAACGAATGCCCAGAAATCACCGGTATTCACGAAAAATGTTTAGCGTCATTGACATAAATGTTCATTGTGTATAGAAATTTTGTTCAACAAAAGTTTGATGTATATTATAAAAAGTGTTCAGTGTGTATTTGAATAAAGTTGACTGTATACTAAGAAAATGTTTAGTGTGTATTTTAAATTCCCCTTTTAAATATTGTTCATATGTCAAAATTTGTTCACATTTAAGAAAAGACTATTAGAAATTTGTTTTTGATTTTGAAACATTTTTAATAAATAACCTTTTCAAATAACTTTGTTCACATTTTCTCGAAGAAATATTGAAAAGTGAAAAGAAGGATATGCCGCTTTAATTAATACTTTAAGCCGTGCTCAGTCGTTAGCTCGGCTGGCTAACATTGCTAGAATGCATGGCGAGATTAGGAGTTTGACCCCGGAAGCTGGGCTCTTCAAGATATTAAGTAAGAATTGAGTTTCTGCTAAATGAGGTAAAAGATGTTACCAAGGTCAATCTAGCTAGCTATCTAAAAGGTAAAGAAAAATTGGAATTCACTCCAATAAGAACACGGTACCTGAGTTATATTAATTCTGTTTTCGCGGCACGAAACGAGTGGTATTTAGCTTATACTCCCTCCGTAAGCTAACGATAAGAGCATTTAGATAACTATTTTAGTGATGTAAACACTTTTATATTAATTTACAGACGGAGTAATAGTTTTGCAAAGAGTAGTAATTTGAACACGCTTCATTGATCACATCACATCAGTACTAATAGTATTTTACAACAGCTAGCTCAAAAAGAAAAATAAGTACTCCGTCCCAAAATTTTTGTCTTAAATTTGTCTAGATACAGACGTATGTAATACTAAAATGTGATTTGATACATCCGTATTTAGACAAATCTAAGACAAGAATTTTGAGACGGAGGGAGTATTTTACAAGGACCTCGTCCAAGTTCAATGAACCAGTAGCCGATTTTTTTTTCGATTTGGCTTTGGATGGAAGGATTGATTCCACACGGAGTAGAAGAAATCAATCAAGGAAAGAAAACGAAAAGGTCCCAGTATCGCGCTGACCTCAGGTCCGGCGCGGCGGATCAGTGTCGGCATGAGCCACGGAATCGCCAAGGAAAGCTACCTGGCCGCCCGTATGGTGACGTGCAGGATTTGCAGAAGCAGCGGGCGGTCGGCAACTTGCACGGTTGCGCATTGCGCGCCCGGCAGTCGATCGGTCTCTGTCGGGACGAAGCTTCGTGCGTGCAGCATTGCGCGCCCGGCCATGCATGTCATGCATGGTGCAGAACCCATCGTTGTAACTTGTACTACCGTACTACCGAGAAACGTGAGCCACAACATACTGAGCCACAATGTACTACCGGGTTAGGACCGAGCCAAGCTTGACGAGTGGTTCCGATCCTTCACCCTAGATCAACTCGAGAAGCTCAATTTTAATGATGGGCATATGCGCTTGGTACCAGCGTCCAGGCTCCGCATCGCGTCCATTCTGCGCCTCGCCAAGTTCATGAACTGCCATTCCCCGCTCCTCCTCTAATGACGCGCCCGCTTTTTTCTACCACAACTGAAACCTAAAACCTCCAAAGTGCACGCGCCCTAAACGGAGAGAACGAGTGGCCGGCTCTACTACACACATGCATGCGTAGGATTTGTCTGCTAGTGCATGTGATTGATCATTAAATGCACTCAAACTTATTATATCCGATGGACAACAAAGCAGATTCACGTGCATTTATTCCGGTTCTTCAATTTTTAAAAAGTCATATTTTTCAAACCACGTGTCGGAATTCAGATCCGTCTTCACCGTGCAACTTTTTTCGAAAACTAGTGTTTGGAGTTGCACCTTCATATGAGGTTGCAACCTAGCAACCACGACAACTTTGATGTGCAAATAGTCTATTGCCTCGATGAAAGTTGATGTGCAACCTCCTCTTGTAATATAGTCTAGTTGCACATATGTTTAGTTGGCTTGTAATGTAGTCTAGCTGCACACACATTGATGTTTAGTTGGCAGAAAGACTAGTTATACACACATATGCTCAGTTGGCTTGTAATTTAGTCTAGTTGCACACATATTGATGTTTAGTTGGCAGGACACTAGTTGCACACACATATACTCAGTTGGCGCGACAATGTAATCTAGTTGCACACACATTGATGTTTAGTTTGACAGGACTATTTGGCACATACATATGCTCAGTTGGCGCGGCAATCTAGTCTAGTTGCACACAAACTGATGTTTAGTTGGCAGGAAGATTAGTTGGTCGAAACATCTCCATGCAGGATCTGCTTTTGAAGAGCACGTCACGAGGGTTTCAACGGTGAAAGCGGATCTGAATTTCGACACACGGTTTAGAATATATGTTTTTTTATAGTTTTGAAAACTAAAAATTAATGCACAACTGAACATGAGAAACATTAATGTAGCAGCATGCAGACACCCATCACGTGAGAACAGACCATATATAAAATGATTAATTAACAATGTCATTTTAACCACAAGGATAATTACGCATACTATTTGACAACAAAGCCGGCCGCCCAGGAGCGCTAGCGGGCAGCCAGCCGGCCGCTAGACGCGTCCCAACTGAAATACCTCGATCTCGTTCTAACCGAGTACGGGATCGATGGAGCCCGAATTTTCCAGCAATTATGCACCTGCACGTAACTTCGTCCCAGGCCAACAACCAGTAGCTTTTCTCTGGCCCACCTCAACTTGACGATTTATCTACTGTGCCGATACGAAAAGAAAGAAAACTAGAGAAAGACGTGATCCTGACTCAATCTAACGCGTGTTTCATCCAACCTGCAATGGAAACGTTTAGAACCAGCGCACCGGCCGAAACTTCGGCCGGCTGCACGCGACTCGTTCGATCTGAGGCGATCGCTCCTCCCTTCACCCACGTACAACGTGCAGAGTTGTTGGCCCACACAGCCCACTCCCTCTTCCTTATCCTATTCCGCGGGTCTTTTTCTGCTCGAGCTCGTCCTCCTTCATCCTCTGTTTTCCTCCACACCTGACCCTGTTGCGCAGAAGACCACCGCCATCATGATACACCGCCAGCAACCGTCACCTCCCAACCGGCGATGCACAAGGAGCTGCAACCCATCAGCATCAAAGCTGCGACCAACAAGAGGAAAAGCCGGAACCTCCCGTAGAACGGTAGAAGGAGCTGGAACCAGCAAATGAAAGATGTTGGAACCAGCACGTCTTGATGCTGGAACCGGCATCCCATGATTTTTATTGCGACTCACTCATCAGAATCATCTATCAGTGAACTCGCGCTGCGGGTGTTGCAACCGTAATTGTTGGAAGCTGAAACCATGGTGTCAGATGCTGGAACCTTGGCGGAAAGATGCTGGAAGCCCGCAGCTGCCGACGATGAACCATGCATCTGAGGCTGCTGCAACCATGGTGGCCATTTGCTGGAACCGACTTTTGGTTTTGCTACGACCGGCCAGAAATTTTGCTACGACCTGAAGACGAAGATCCATGTTTTTGCTGGAACCTGCTTATGTTTTTGCTTCAACAGTTTTTTCTCAAATTTCTTAGTGCACAGATTTGTTTTTCTGCTGGAACGCAGTGCTACGATTTGTTGACGACGTTGAGCCGGCCGGGAGGACGACGACGCCGTGGTTCGATGGGTGCGTGAGTATGTTGGAACCGAATTAATCGCAAGCTGCATTAGACTCGATTGAGTTGCATCCAACAAGTGGGTGGCGCTGGAAATCAGCTGCGTGATTGGCAGGGCATCCGGCGACGCCAACGGCTGCGGCGAGCTGCAGCGAGGGGTGCAGCGAGCTGCGTTCGACAATGGACATGAAGGACGCCGGGGGGTAGCAGCTTGTTTATGGCGAGCCATGGCGGCGCGCAGGAGGTGTGGAAGGGATGGGGAGGGGGGATTTTCCGTCTGTGGATGAGACGATGCTAGACGACACGAGGAATCAACACGCAAAGCAGATCCTGTGCGCTCGCACACGTGGAATCATAGGGCCCTAGGTGAACAGGCCGAATTGTTGCGCCGGTGCCCTTTTTTTAACCTGCGCCTCAACACATTGTGAGGTCGAAATCTCTCACTCGCCCATGATATTTGTTTGTCTCTGCTCCGTGGCCCGTTCACAGTTAAAAGAACAAAAAACTTGGTGGATAAAGAATTCGATCACACTACCTGTTGGATGGTCATGCGGTGAATTCAGAGCATCTACACCCGGACGTCCCAAACCGCCCTCAAACGCTTTAGACGGCCCGTCCGATCACTAATCGGTCACAATATTTTGACCCAGGCGGACGCCTCGAACAGGTCTCGAACGTCCGGGCTAACCGGCACATATTACAATCGGGTGCGGTTATAAATCTCAAAAGTCAACGTCTGAACCGAGGTACGACGTACTACCTCTGTCCTTGTTTATTAGTTTCATTTGTAATTTCTGCTAAATTTTGATAAAAATTTAGCTGACAAAATATTGGTGCATGTCAACAAAAATTATACCGTTCGATTCGTATTTAAACATAGTTTGCAATAATATATTTTTTTGTGACATGTATAAATATTTTGTTAATTAAATTTATGGTCAAAATTTGGCACATATGACAATTGGGACCAATAAACAAGGACGAAAGTAGTAGATATCAATGGACGGTGCATTTGATAATTATTCAATGCATATTAAAAATGCTGGGTGCTTATACGGAAAACACACAACGTGTATTGAAAAGTCGACATGTATTTGAAAAAATGAAGCGAAAAAACTCGAAAAGATAAATAAATCTGTGAGAAAAAAATATAAAAATAAATAAATAAATACGTCAAACCTTTCCAAAACTGATGAAAGATTGCACGAACCGACGCAGAACCTTGGCAAAACCACTTGTGCACATATAATTGGGCTGGCCCATCGTTCACCTACCCGCTGCGAGTTGGGTAGGCCCATGTATCCTTTTGTTTTTCTTCTGATATTTAACCCGCGAAAAACGAAATTGTGGGTTTTTTGAACTGGGAGTGTGGTGGAGGATTCAAACCAAGGACTTCCTGATTCAAAACATGCTGCAGTAACCACTCAGCCACCCCAATTTGATGTGATTAATTACCCACTTTTCATTCTTTTTTTTTGTTAAATGCATGAATTTTGCGGGGTCTGCTAGAGATGCTCTTAGTTTTCTGGAGCTCCCGTGAAAACGTACTACCTACTACTCGGATCCGGGTTGGTTCAGTCCACGCCTCTGTACGTGACCAACTGAAGGCACTGACGAGAGAAGCATTAATTTTTTTTTGACGAAAAAACAGCAGATTGCTGATTTTCATTGACAAAGTAGAAGAAAACAGTTAACATGAACGTCACTTTCTCAGGATACAACCGGATGTTTATACGGTCCACGGTTCCACGTCAACGCGAAATCCTAGGTCTGTACGTAACCTCAGGATATCTACTGTACTCTACTACTCCCTTCGTTTTTATTTACTCCGCATATTAGAGTTGACTGAAGTCAAACTTCGTGAAGTTTGACCAAGTTTGTAGAAAAAAATATAGACATTTATCATAATAAATCTATATGATGTGAAAGTACATTCAATAATAAATCTAATGTTGTTGATTTGGTATTGTATATCTTAATATTTTTATTTATATCTTAATATTTGGAGTAGATTATAATTTCTCCGCACAAAGTATTATGGGACGGAGGGAGTAGATTATAATTTCAGTAGTTTGACCCTTACGTGTTCCACGTATGGTAACCGTGGTGTTTCCTATCAACATCCTGCTGTCAAACTTAATGATTACAGACATACACCTCTCTTTACATTTCTTTATTTAGTAATTACATGTACATGCTTACATCTTTGGAGAAGGAGACACTAATACTTGAATACTAATATATAATATGTTTGCAGGCTGATACCTCTTCAGGGGCTACCCCGCTGCTAAGGAAATGCAGCTCTGGACCCATCCTGCAGCGCCGCTGCTGGTTGAGTACAATGGTCAAGACATAGTCGACAAACTTACTGAAAGCAACAAGAAAGATGTGTGGGTTAGCAGAATGATAGGGGCGGACGAACTGTACTTAATACACGTTCAGCGTGCTGCTGGCATTGGTCTCCCTGCTACGCTGGTCGTCAAGAAATTTCGGAATGTGAACCAAGCACTACAGGTGGATGACAATGTCAAGGACCGCTGCAAGTCAGAGGTGATCCTGTTAGCCAGAGACCGTCACGATAACATCATCGGGATCATAGATGGTCATTGAGAGGGATGAAGCGAAGCGATCATGCTCGTCTACAAGTACCCGGTGAATGGCAGCCTTGACTACTGGCTGCACCAACGGGAGGGGGCCGATCGGCTGCTGAGCTGGCCGCAGAGGAGGGCCATTGCCATGGGCGTGGCCAAAGGGCTCTGCCACTTGCACCATGGAGGCAATAAGCCGATTGTCCACCACAACATCAACTCTAAGAACATCTTGCTTGATCAAAATTTCAAAGCTGTGATAGCTAGTTTTGATGCTGCACAGATGAACCTGGCCGGGCTCGACCAACCGTTGCCAATCGCGAACCTGCCTCTTGGTAACTTTGGGTACGCAGCTCCAGGTATGTTGGGCGGTTTATGTATGCAATGCAATTATGTCTTACCTTTTTCTTAATTACTGGAAACTCTTGTCTTAACTAGCTTTGTCTGTTAACTAGTGCCAACAAATGATTAACTGCAGAATATGCGACCGCAGCAAGCCAACTGACAGAGAAGGTAGACACTTATAGCTTTGGTGTGCTGATGCTGGAGCTCGTCACAGGGCGGGTGGCCAATGAAGCTGGAGCGGATGGTCATTTGGCGACCTGGGCACGGAGCAACTTCACTGAACTGATGGCAAACCAACAGGAAATGTTCCAGAGTGCCATGGAGAAGGGCATCCCAGATCAAGCGCGGTACATGGAGGAGATGGCAATTGTGTTTAGGCTGGGCGTGGATTGCACCGTTGTGGATCCGAAGAAAAGACCATCGATGCGGATGGCTCTCAAACGACTCCGCCGCAGCTGTGGGCGTGGCCCATTCCGTGGCCTTCTCACCTGATATCTAATGTGAGGTCACCTGAAATCTTGCAAAGTTTCAGTCAATTTTTTTCCTTGGATAGTTGTTGTCGATGTTTGCTGTGTTTGAGCCATGTTTGTTGTTCTAGTTGTATCACGCGTTTGTTGGTTTGTTCTCAAAGGAGAAGTGGAGACCATTTCTTCTCTTCATGTGTGTATTTATTTCGTGATTGTATTGGTTTGAAATTATGCGCTGTTGTGCAATTTCCACAAGGTGTAATTTCAGAAAAGCACAACTGGGGGAACTCCTCTCCCTCTGTATCTGAAAGTAGTGAGATCTATGTGTTGTTATTGA